>NW_015505814.1:476057-530925 GCF_001515645.1 Sinocyclocheilus grahami
CCAATGGGTAAAATCAAGTCCTGTCCATCCAACCTCAAAATGTTTTACAGTATCCTGCTCCACAGCTGCAGCTTTGAGCACCTGATTAGTTACTGGCAATATTAGTGCAAAGCCCTTTGGGTGCACTTGAGTGTGACAAACATTCAATGCCATCTGCATCTTGTGTTAACAGGCAATTAAACTGGCATTTCCGTTATGTAATGGACTAGCTGCCACGGTTATACACTTCCCCATGAATACTGTAATTCTCTGTTGTTTGACAGGGCTCAGCTGGAACATATTTGTGTTCAGACAGATTTGTGGCATAAATAGCCAGAGTCAGCTCAATACAGATTTTGTCAGTAGCTTTGAGTGTTTGCTTGCAGTTTTCATGACATGACTTACACACTAATAAAGTTGTTCTTAGCCATTTCCTTGCACATATGTGACCCTGGACCACAAAACCAGTCATAAGATTGAGATAAAATTGAGATATATACATCATCTGAAAGCTGAATAAATAAGCTTTCCATTGATGTATGGTTTGTTAGGATAGGACAAAATACTGAGAAAATCACCTTTAAAGTCGTCCAAATGAAGTTCTTAGCAATGCATATTACTAATCAAAAATTAAGTTTTGAAATATTTACGGTAGGAAATGTATAAAATATCTTCATGGAACATGATCTTTACTTAATATCCTAATGATTTTTGGCATAAAAGAAAAATCGATAATTTTGACCCATACAAATTTTTTTTGGCTATTGCTAAAAAATATACCCAAGTGACTTAAGACTGGTTTTGTGGTCCAGGGTAACATATATGGGCTTTCACACTTCAAATTGTTAATTGAGAAATTTTTTAACCATGGGGTAGTGGTAACACACTCATTTGTGGCCTCTTAAATAGTCTCTTCCACACACACTCACACTGCCTGTGGAATGTCGCCACTATAGATCAGCATACAGTGACAGGACAGTACATGGATAGAGTTTCAATGGGCAGACCAGAGGCATCACAACAGCTGTATGAGGAAACACACACTATTGTTCAAGAGTTTGAGGTCGGTAAGATTTTTCAATGTTTTGAGAGTCTCTCATGCTCCCCATGGCTGCATTTATTTGAACAAAAATACATTGTGAAATATTACAACAATTTAAAATACTTGTTTTCTATTTTAATATATTTTAAAATGTAATTTATTCCTGTGATGCAAAGCTCAATTTTCAGCATCATTACTCCAGTCTTCTGTGTCACATGATCCTTCAGAAATCATTCTAATATACTGATTTACTGCTTAAGAAACATTTCTTATTATTATCAGCGTTGAAAACTATTGTGCTGCCTAATATTCACGTGGAAACTGTGAAACCTTTTTTTTCTTTTCTTTTATTCTTTGATGAATATAAAGTTCAGAAGAACGGCATTTATTTGAAACAGAAATCTTTTGTAACATTAGAAATGTCTTTACTGTGAACTTTACTTGAACACTACTGTGTTTATGTGTAGTCCAATTCTGAAGTGTTATATAAATCAGTGTTGTCAAGACCCTCTTGTATGATCACATTAGAGACATTCTCTTCTCATTTTGTGAAGGAGTAAAGTATGGGAAGCAGTAGCTATATTAGACGAGGGAGGAAACGCAATCTCACATCGTGAAATCCATCATAAAAATCTTGCATGGTTCTCAAAAACAGTCTGTGCTCTTGAATAAAGTGTGTATGCGGGAAACTGATCTGACAGCTGATTTAGAGGAGTTCCGACAACCATGAGAACATCAATATGCACCACATGCCAGAACATATTTCACATCTGACAGCACTTCAGATTTATTTGCTATTTTTACATCTACACACACCCATCAACCTCTCCATTAAAGAGACTGAATTTGAATTTAAGTCAATGGAAACCAATATTGTTTTGTGTCCTTGCATATGGACCAAAACAGCTGAAATATAATTCAATTTTGTTTCACATTCATTTTGAGTGTATTATTCCATTAAGCCTGCAGCTCTTATTTAAGAGTATTTGTAAGTATTTCTAAGCACCTATTAAAACCTTGTAATTCTTAATAGAAACAGCTTCAGGACTGTTATGTACTAAAAATTATGATATTTTCCTGGGAGGTAGGCTACAGTAAAGAATGGCTCGTAATAAGTAGTGACACTTAATCATCTTTATATAGTGGCAGAGAACATGTCTGTGTAATAAGCTCATTTTTTATCCCATATATAACAGTCGCTGAGTTAAATGTAGAACAGTGATATATTACGAATCTGCTGTGTGAATGATTGTTTGTCTTGTAAGCATAAATAAAATCACTCTGAATAGGCCACCATCGTCCGCCAAAGAATTTGATTTGGAATATTTTAAACCACCATGACAGATTCAAAGAAGCCAGAGAATCCAAGTCAGCTAAATAAACCAACTCTACATAACTTGATGATATAATCTACAAAACGGGAGGACAACATCAAGCTTGAGCTGGAACAACAAAATGAATGTTGATGTTCAGCCTGATTAGCTTTTCTGTCTAAAGCTAGTGGGAGTGAGAGGAGGAAGCTATAAGTGTGTTTGTGCCATTAGAGAGAATGTGGAGGCCGTGTGGGTTTCTAAAGTTATACGAAAGTTGTCATTAGTGTTCTATCGGATGCCCAAACGAAAATGTGAGTGCGTCTAAAAGTTTTGCGTAAATCCTTTACGCTCCTGCTTACTCTGTCCCAGCCCAAACCACAGACTCTCTGCCTCCCTCTGTCAGAGACGCTGATTCATTAGTGGCTTCACTCGTAACGCCACAAACCACATTCCACTTCCTATTAGTGCAGTGAAGCGTCTGGCACAGTACACAGCAAGTAAACTAGGCTAATGTTTTGAACTAAACCAGTTCTTTTAACTGAGTTTACGCAAAAGCAGTGTCTTTTTTTTTTAATGAACACAATTCTAAATGCTAATAACATAATGCTAAATGCTAAAGGAAGCAGGAATGGGATGAGTTTGAGGTCAGTAAGATTGTTTTTGTATTATTATTTGAAAGAAATTAAAACTTTTATTCAGCAAGGGCGAATTAAATAGATCAAAAGTGCCAGTAAAGACATTTATAATGTTACACAAGATTTCGAATTCAAATAAACGCTGTTGTTTTGAACTTTCTATTCATCAGATAGTCCTGAAATCCACGGAAATATTAAGCAACCATTTTCAACATTAAAAATAATAAGAAATGTTTCTTAAGAACCAAATCAGCATATTAGAATGATTTGACACTGAGAATGATTTTTATACATTTCAAAATATAATAAAACTGAAAAGTTATTTTAAATTATAATCATTTTTCACAATATTACTGTATTTAAAAAAAAAACATAAAAAATAAAATAAGAATCTTACTGACCACAAACTTTGGAACTTCAGTTGTTAAAGGCATTGGTGCAGTTGTGCAATCTTTAATTTATCCTCCAAAGAATTATGAGAGAAGCTACAGGTGATCAAACAGTGAAAGCCAGTGACAGATTACACAAGATTTCGAATTCAAATAAATGCTGTTGTTTTGAACTTTCTATTCATCAGATAGTCCTGAAATCCACGGAAATATTAAGCAACCATTTTCAACATTAAAAATAATAAGAAATGTTTTTCACAATATTACTGTATTTAAAAAAAAAACATAAAAAATAAAATAAGAATCTTACTGACCACAAACTTTGGAACTTCAGTTGTTAAAGGCATTGGTGCAGTTGTGCAATCTTTAATTTATCCTCCAAAGAATTATGAGAGAAGCTACAGGTGATCAAACAGTGAAAGCCAGTGACAGTGTTTATTGTTTAATAAAGGTTTAGAGGCAGGATATGAACAATGTACTCATAATATTGTCTTGTACAGAGAATACTGACCTACTGTTGACTTCACCAGATTTATTTAATTGTGACTGAAATTGAGCCATCATCAAACAATAATGTTAGAGCAAATCGACAAAATGATTCTGGAAAGCAGTCTTGCTGGCAGTGCTCCGGTACTGCAGAGTGATTTATTATTTATTTTCTGTTTTCAAGGACAATGTGGTTTACGGTAGAATGCAGTAGATTATATTTACTGTATCATGTGGTTAACTGTGTGACACAGGGCAGTATGGTTACATGAGGAACTCAGAAAGCAATAACACTGTGAAATAAAGCAGAGATTCATCAGTCAAGCTTAATTTAGTTTGGCGCTGCCTGCCTCATATTATTTTAACCGATATGATTGGAACATGATCCAGATTCCTGCTACTGTGACAGAGATAGACTGTAGCAGGAATGGTGAAAGCCACAACCACAAAGAGATTTTGCATGCAGAAATAAACCGTCATAAAACATATGACAGTCTGCCCATGTGTTTTACTCATATTCTCAAAGAATCACGGGAAACCACACATAGACAACAAACACAATCCAATAAATAACTTAACATAGAAAAACATGCATTCATTGCAAAAGAAATATATATATATTTATATTTATTTGTTTTTATTTTTTCAGTCTCTTTGACTATTTTAAAGCTTTCTAAAGTATAAATTTAGCAAAATTAATGAGGTTTAGGTTTAAAACAAGAAAAAAAAACTTGGAATTAAAAATAACTAAATTCCATATATTCAGTAATATTCATATTATTTTAAACAGATTTGCTTCTCAAGAAAGTGCATCTTGTTTATAGAATGTATTTATTTATTACTGGAAAACAAGACTGAAAAAAAATAACTGAAAAAATAATACTGCTGAAGTAAATTACCTTTTGCAGTGCAGTATAAGAGAAGACCTTTAAAAAATATGTGACACAGATGGAGAATAGGTGACTACTCTTTTTTTTTTTTAAGGGTAAAGGTCACAACACGTCAGGGCCACCATGATGGGCACACTTACAGCATACTTTCACCACTTCAGATTATGAGTGCGTGTGCATATATATAAGTGTGTGTGTGTGTGAGTGTGTATACCCCTATTTAAAGCTGTACAAGAAAAGAGCAGTAGATAAACCGTTTTAACTACCAGACTCACCTATCTCTAGAGTTTTCACTCTTTGATAAGTTAGGAACACACAGCTATTCCTGGATGTGAGTTACATTGCATTTATTTTCACATTAAATACATTTTGGAGTTGACCAGCCAAACACATACACAAAACACAAACACAAACACTTAAATAAAAATTGAGTTCAATTCTGAGGGCAGCAACTGTATCCGTCCTTCAGAATTTCAGAGATGGTCCTCACTGCAGAACACAAGATCCAGGGGGCGAGGTTGGATCCAGATCCAACTCCTCCCACCTTACATATACCTAAACCTACCCGTCTCCACCCCCTGATCCCTAAACCCACCCATCTCCCTAGATGTGGATCCAACCCCGCCCCCTGGATCTTTGTTCTGCAGTGAGGGGCTACTGGAATTTCAAGCCAGATGTCCAACATAAATCTGAACGCAGACACAGCAAGTCTCGAGTCCCATCCGAACACAAGACCCATCCCAAATAAGGAAGAATCCGTTTTGTTTTGTCTCGGAACAAGCTTCTGAAACAGTGCCAAGATATTTGCTTTGGTACAATTTTGTGGGATATTTGTCAAAGCCTCATACCTTAAAAACGTTGTGTCAGGAGTTGCAAAAAGGAGTTTGAGAGACTCTGGGTGGTTAAATACCAGCTGCTGTTGCTGGGTCCAGATTGCTCTCTTGGTTTCCCTACTGACCACAGACATTCTAGTTAACTACAACCAGGCACTTCTGTTTCCCTGGAGCTTTACCCTTATGATCTCCAAAACAAAACAAGGCCATAAAGGCTAATGAAACACTGCTAGTCCAAAAGATAGTTTCAGATAAATTACATCCAAAATAATGATTTAGTCTTTATTCCTGTAGCTCTGTTAAACTGAATAGGAATAGAATAACCACACAAAGTTGTGATTTACATTCTTTTTTATGATTGTACAGAAGTTAGACAAAACGCAAATCTGAATGTCTAACATGTCTAATTATTTGGCTCCTCTGCAGTGAATGGCTGCCGTCAGAATGAGAGTCCAAACCTTTATTGATGGATTGGAGTGGTGTGGAATACTTGTGGATTATTGTGATGTTTTTATCAGCTGTTTGGACTCTCATTCTGACGGCACCCATTCACTGCAGAGGATTCATTGGTGAGCAAGTGATGTGATGCTAAATTTCTCCAAATGTCTCCAAAACTCATCAAACATCTTGGATGTACTTCTTGGATTTTTGAAGCCACTGAATTAAAAAGCAAGACTTTTGCAGCCATTGTACTGTTGGGTGATTTGATTATGTAATGCAGCATCTCTACAGAGCATGTAGGGCCTGGTGACATATTCATCATGATAACCTATTACTCCTCACATAGCCGACAACTTATTCATGCCCAGGGAAAAAAGTGATGATTTGAAGAAAAGTGAAATTTGGGTGCTTGGGCACAACATAAGCATGTCAGACAGAGAAATAGGAGACAAATAAATAAGTAATAGCCCTAAGCTATGAAAAATCTAATATGGTGAATTGAAAAATGTGCAAAATTGTATTATGTGGTAAAGGAAAAAGAATTAATATGCTTTAGCAGAATATGAAGAGGATGAAAACTGGGAGAGAGACAGAAGGCCGATTAAACAAACGAAACCGCAAGGACAGAGAAATGAGAAATTCTGTGAGAGCCTGTGGCATGCAGTATTATGTAAGATGAATGAGCTCCTTCAGGGCAGGATATTAACGAAGAGCAGCTCCTCACACACATACACTGCAGCGTAAGCTTCATTAGGGCTCAGTGCTGATTGGAGTAATTGCTGTGGTTTGTGTGCACCATAAAAGACAATAAGAGTTTGGCTCATTAAAGGAACATGAACAATGTCTCTTTTTTCACACACAGATTTACCAAACAGACATAAACAGAACACTACACAGACTCATGCACCAAATGTGTGCATTGTTGCTAAAACTCAAATCATTTTAAGACATGCAATTAATGTCTTAAATATTCTAAATGGCACGCACATTCACATACTGTATGTGATTTTTTTTTCTTCCCTCTTAATTATATTTCCTTTGTCCATCAGGGTGTTTATTATAATATGACTTTAGAAGGCTCAAAATAGAGTGCATTACTTGCTTACTTCAGATGGGAAAGTCCTAAAAGTCACTGGATGGCACGGCACAGACCACACCACACACTTAACTTCAGTCATAGGGAAAGGGCTTGAACAGAATCACCTGCAATCCATCCATCATACTTCAGTCTGTGAATAATGTCACCCATCCACTCCAGTGCAAATTCCACTGATACGATGAGTCTAAATATAAAATATCCTTCCTGAAAAGCATGCCCAGTCATCTACAAAAATACACTTTTACAAGTGTTAGGAGGGCATACTTTTGGTTCATGTGATAATACTTAATTATTGTTCAAACTTTTGGGGTCGGTAAGATTTTTTAATGAAAGTATCTTATGCTCACTAAGGCTGCATATATTTGTCAACAAAATAAATAAATAAATTGGTGAAATATTATTATAAGTGATATTATTATAGTGATCAAGACACATTATTATTATTAACAGCTGTGCTGCTAAATGTTTTCTTTTATTATTTTGTAAACAATAATAAACAATTTTCAGGATTCTTTGATGAATCGAAACAAAAAAATATATTTTCATGTATAACATTCACAAGACAAGACAATCACTAGCATACTTGTCTTTACATATATATATATAATTAATATGAGAAAACATTCTGGCCAGAAGACATTATTTATAATATAGTATTTATAAATGGCCAAATAAAAAACAATAGAACTCAATTGTTTGTCCTCATTCAGGCCACTAAATGTATGTGTGTATTTACAGTATGTGTGTGTGTGTGCCTGCATGCCCTGTTCGGCCAGGTTTTCAAGTATTCCCAGACCACTGAAACTCAAACTCTCAGTTTCCTTTTGAGGCCTTTGTTGTAGTGAGAGCTAGTGAGCTTAAACAAATCACACACAAACACAGGAATGAGGAAGTACACACAAAGAGCCGTTACACACATCCCCTCGCTGTTGCTTTCCATCTACTTTATCTCTAACACACAAATACAGAGAAAGTCAAATAACAAGCCTCATCAGAGCTACATGGATATGTATCAGAGCTACAATATCAGAGCTGCATGGATCTGCTACTGTACCTATCAGATTGTTACTGGGAGATAATGAGATGTATTAGATGCTGAATGCAGGTATGCACGTGTGTGTGAGTGTGTGTGTGTGTGTGTGTGTGTGTAAAATGCAATCAGAGATCTCACTTTCTATGTACTTTAGGGGTAATGAAGTCAAGCTGTCGTTCCAGTTAGACATTGAGAGACACAGCAGACAGCCTTCATCCTATCGTTCTGTGCTATCAATGAACTTTCAAAATAGTCTGTAAAACATTCTTACATACATTGTGTTAAATTGATTGTGATGTAAGAACAGATTGATTTACAAAGCAATTAGTTTTCCTCACATGTCATGAATTAATCCCAAAATGTAAACATTAATTTATGGGAGCAAATGCTAAATATTTCAAAATTTGAGCAACTTCACAATGCATGCAAACAAGAAAAGTTTACATCATAAAATGAAAGAATTATGGGCATATGGGCAGTTCTTAAAAATATTTATTCAAAAAGTCCTTTGGTTTCATTTGACGTCTCTGGTTTAAACTGCAGGCTGACTTTTTTTGTTCTATTCTAGGAAAGTGTTTGGCTGGAACCACAAAGCACAAAGAAAGAAAGAAAGAAAGAAAGAAAGAGAAAGAAAGATGCATTTCAGATGTTACTTTAAAATGGCAATTTTAGTCATTTGGTGTTAGAATGTTAGTCACACTCATTGATAACTTAACTGTGTGTGAATATTACAGTATTTGAAGCACTCTGAAACAATACTGACAACTGTGTTGAGTTGCTGTATGAACAAAGTTTATATCTTACATACTGTACAGCAGCACAGACTAAAATGCTGCAGTCCTCTCTGGGAGACTCACTGCAGCTTTTGCAGCAATATGATTGTGCGCTGTGCTTCCCTACTCACAGTCACATCTCTGAACGTTTCCATTACAAAGTGTATTTGCTCTTCAATTTTGACTTCAATGACTCAGTAAAATTATAGTTTTTCAATATCCAAGCCAGGCAAAAACTAGTGAGCTCCTCGCTGCTTATCTAGGCATCTACCTTCTAACAGCATCCTATAGTGTCATGGAAACTCATAAGTGACAGCTTTGGTACACTCTACGCTTTACAGACTTGACAATAAAATTCAATCATTTTGCTAAGCTAACCACATGATGCTATCCACCTTATTTGGTTAGGTGGAAGTAGACCATTTCTTGTGAATGTGCGAAACTTCCACTTCATTAGCCATTATATAACTAGAAGAATAACAAAGTTCAGTCAAGTCACCTTTATTTATATAGCACTTTAAACAATACTGATTATTTCAAAGCAGCTTCACAGTAATAAACAGGAAAATAACATAATCAATGATTCAAACTTCATCAAATATGAGACAATTTCAAATTCTGCAGAAAAAGCAGCTCTAAAAAGACAATAGTGCCATTATTTGTCTTAAATGCACAATATGTAAGATTTTTTTATTAAAATATCCAAAAACCACTAGAACAGTGCTATATATTTTGCTGACTTGTGTACTTACATTATCCCAAATGTTTCAAAGAATGTTTAAATTGAGAGAAATAAGCAATTTTAATTAGTGACACGGACCGTGTCCATAATGTCATTGTGTCGCCTGCCAATGACGTCATAACCCCTCGATGTTTTGTTTTGTAGAAAATATGGAAACACCAAAGACGCTTTAATATGTTATGCGTTTTAATAGACCGGTGACGACTGCACAGAGAGGCATTATAACAGAACTTTCAAATGTATCTAGTATGATAAAACAGCGCTGCTTTTTTCCCCCCACATACACATGACCGGAAGAAGTGGAAGCGGTCGACTGTGGCATAATAAAAGCTCCGCTGCTTTCCAGCCGTGTGTCACGCTCGTTCAGCGGCCTCGTTTCGCTTCGATGGCTTTCAGCCTCACCCTGCTTCATTCTACTACGTTAATAAATCATTAGCTCATCCATGAATATGATTTCTGCCCGAGTCCCATCAGATTGCATCAGCTGTGGGGATGACGACGACAACTCCCATGATTCCACACTCAGTCACAGCGTCATCTAACTACACCTTTGTTTTGAATACGCGTGCTTTGTGTGAGCACATGGCTTTTGTTTTGTTTGTTTCTGTGTGCCATGTGCTCTCATGTCTGTCTTGACCCCGCCCTTCTTGTTATCTGATTATTGGTTAAGTTTCCCCACCTGCTCTGCCTTGTTACTATCCTTGTTTGCTCCCTATTTTATTCTCCTTGTGTTTGCAGTCCTGTGCCAGTCCGTTGTTGTCTGTACACCTTGTGTCTTTCACTGCAAAGCCTTGTCCTGCCTTGCCTGGCCTCGCCAGTATAGTTGCCGGTCTGTTTTCCCCTATGGGGTAGTTTTTGTTTGTTTTTGTTATTAATAAAAAGCCCATTACTTCTGCATATTGAGTCCTCGCCTCATCCCTTCACCCAACCCTGACAGTAAATGGTACAAGTATTTGAGCAACAAACCAGTGTGTTTTTGATTACGAAAATAAATTAAAATAACGTAATAAACCAGTTTGCAACATTAAGTGGTATAACGGATTGTTTTTTACAGCTTAAATAACTGGAAGCAGCTGATTGTCCATGTGTAATTACTCTGAACTGTTTTTATTGATACTTTTCAGTACTGCATAAAAAAATGTATTATCAGTAATCCTCTCACTTCATACTCCATTTCATCTTACTGAAATGCATTCTAAGATTGTCTTAGAATCTCCCTTAGAATTGGACTGAAACAAGGTATCTTAAGAGGCAGCATAATTAAACTGTGTACCATTTGGAACAATCAATCTGAAGCGTGGGAAGTGCCACTATTCTGACTCCACAGGGGTTTCACTTGGTTTTTGAACAGAGAACATCTCTTTCCTTGATTCAGAAATAATATCAAGCAGATCGAGACCCAAAAAACACTGTATACTGCTGATTGTGCAAAATGTTCCAGTTTTCCATCCGTTTTTAATAGAGAAACAGTCAGACACATGAAAAGACAATGCCATTTTACTCAAAAGATGCGTGATCAGCATAACAATAAGAGAGAAAGCAAGAGATAGGGGGAATAGAAAGAAAGGATGAGACAGAGAAACAGAACAAGTATGATCCTACCGTCATATAAATTCCACTCTCGCTCTACTTCAAATGTCACTCAAAGAAAATGTCAGCACGGCACTTTTCTGCTTTTTTTTTTTTTGCGATACTTTGTTTCTCTTTTTTAATTTGATTTTTTTTACTTCTGTATTCAGGCTATTATTATCAAGTCTTACCATCCAGAGCAGAGCAGCACTCCTGGGAGACAGGAGAGTTAGACTGAGGATAGCTGACTCTAAACAATCAAGTCAAAGAAAGATTTAATAAAAAGATTGAATAAAATTAAAAAATTGTGCATTTGAGCTTTAGCAGTTATAAAGTCCATTATATGACCAGTCAGTGTGAGGTGTAGAGATTCTGATGTCTGTAAGTGGGTCGGCTTGTGACTTAACTCTGAAGTGATGTATGACGTGACCTCTGATATACAACGGCCTGCTGGCCAGTCAGCGCTTGATGAAAAAGGACGTGATCGCAGGTTCTGCACATGCCAGGGATGACTGTGCTATCGCAACAAGCTGCAAACTGATACTACGCACAATGATGTAATGCTGAGAAAATGTTCCAGTAGCCTGATAAAACTGCAGTCAGGAACAATACAAATGAGAGCTGTTCTAAAGAAAAGATCACACTGATAAAAAAACAACAAAGTATGGGTAAAAAGAAAGCTGATCCTAATCCACTGATTTATGTTAATTCCATTTACATAATCAATTCACCAGAGAACATGATACTATGACACAGAATAAACTTCACAAGCTATGCATTAATCTACCATTACCTGGTTAAACTATTACAAACACTAAAAGTCAAACAAATAGTCATGCGCTACAAAATGTCTACAATTAAACAAGCTCACAGCAGAGGGAATGGATAGACACTACCTCTGCTGACCCATCTCAACACCCAATCCATTATCACAGCGAATACCAGCTAAACATTCCAGACACGGAAAGTGAGGTTATAAAAAGCATTGCTGTTGAGTAAACACATGTATAATCATATATCTGTGGGTCAATACAGCAGTCACTGCTACTGGATTGCCATTTGCCCTATGGTAGCACTAGTTGTAGATGGAGATGGTAAATGGACTGTACAAGAAAAATAATAAAAAAGAGAATGCTCTGAACCCCATTAACCAAAACCATTGTTAGTGCAGTGCACTGCTGTGATGTGACCCCAAACCACCTTTTAATGGCCTATCTCCCAAAAGCATCATAGCTTAAGTAGCACTTAAAATCATCATAGATCTACAAGTACTGTTCGGTTGCTAAGTGCCTCAAAATGACATGCGACTGCAAAATTACACTTACTGTAAAATAATGTATTTGTCTATTTAAGGTCGTGATGCTTATAGTTTATGCAATGTACAATAAGGACGTTTATTTATATTTAGTTTAAACGTGCATATTTTATTTTAAAATTAAAAAAAATATTTTACATTACATTTCTTTTAAATAGTTATCTGCTAGATGAGAATGTTTTTAGATTTTATTTAAAAAATCTATGTAAAGCTATATGGTTCATGTACTGTAAAATGCATTCATAACCATGGTTATTATAGTTAACTAAAATTAAAACCATAAAAAAAATATTATTTGAAATAAAACAAACTTTAACTTTAAAGGGGTCATATGATGCTATTTTAAAGATCATTATTTTTTGTATTTGGTGTAACAGAATATGTTGACATGCTTTAATGTTCAAAAAACACATTATTCTCAAACATGTCATTTTCAACAAAACCCCCTCCTTTGACAAGCACAGTCTGCTCTGATTGGCCAGCTGACCCAGTGCATTGTGATTGGCCGAACACCACAAGCATGCGTCGGAAATGTAACGTCCCTTACCATAATCGCGAGCCTCAGCTTTCAAAGTAAATATCAAGACAGTTAATAATGTCGCATTTGAACGGTCAATAGCAAATACTTAAACTGATAACAAAACATACTTACAGTCGCTGATTCAGAAGCGCCAGATTGTCATAGCAAAGTCGGAATTTACCCTTTTTTTTTTTTAGAAATAGCCTTTGTGCACAGCCAGCCTTGTACTCTTCTAGGTTCAAAAAACTGTCATCCATAAAATGCGTTGCACAAATTCGAACATCTGGGTTGTGCTGTTCTGTTGTAAATAAATCTTAACCAATGATTCCTAATTGCATCTACTTCCGGAAGGCCAAATAAAGTGCTTTTGCTTTCGCACTGAAACACACAGCGTCTCCCTGACATGGCTGCATCAACACTACTGCTGTTCCTGAAACCACGCCTTCTTTCTTTGAGTGCACATTTGGGCGGCATTATGCTAATATTTCCACATAGTGACGTAGATATGTGGGGGCGTGTTAGAATGAGCCATTTTAGGTAGGCGTGGTTGACTCTTAATGGTGTAGTACGAGCTCATGGAAAATGCTAATGTTAGCCTGATAGCACTGAAAGCGAACATCCCACCCTCCCTGCAATCGCCATCAAAAGCCACGCCCTCTGAATGCATTTATGCACACAGACCAGAACACCAGAGACAACATTACAATAGGCTACATCAGCGGTTCCCAATTCCAATCCTCGCGCCCTCCTGCTCTGCAGATTTCATGTGTATCTCTTATCACGTGCGACGTTCTATTTGACCGTGAATGCCCTGGGAAGTGTACATCACCTGATATTCCGCCATGATTCCAGTTCGAAGTGAGCGTATATGTTCCATACAAAGGGCATTCAAGTGTGCGAGACGTGAATTTAAATAGTATTTATTTACAGAGGTATATTATGTCACACTTCTCTAGTAAGTTTCGTCTGTGTGTGAAGACGCTGCGCAGCGCAAATCCGTGAATGAATGTTCCGAAGTGAAGTAAACTTCAACAGATTTCCCCTGCTTCCCTTGTGCGAGGACTGGATTTGGGAACCGCTGGGCTACATCATGTGTCATTCACCCAGTGAGAAAACTTTATAGTACAGTTAGTAAAAGTAATACAATACCATGAAGGAAGATTGGCTTGTTGATGTTTGTCTGCCATCCTCGCTCTGTCAGCGTGCGTGAACGCGCTGATGACGTGTCCTGTCTGTGCGAACAGGGTGCGCAGAGGTATGCAAATACATATGTTGACAGGCAGTTAGGAAAACCAATTAAAACGCTCGGACCGAGCGTTTTGATTGGACGAACATTTCTTAGTCCTACGCCTTCCACAGAATATATAAATACAGATAAATACATTTAGACCACTAAACTTAATGATTGCTATCGGGATGTGAAGAAACTTTCAACCAGCATAACAAAAAATGTTTCTGAAGACAATCACCTATTACACCTTTAACTTTTATAAAGAATATCTCTTTGGATTTGAGACTTTAGTCTTTGCAACTTTACAGATCTTCTTTATGCACCAAGAGCTTGTAACACTTCAAAGAGAAAGGAAAACTTGAAATCGCATCATATGACCCCTTTAAAAATATTTAAAAACTTAAACTTATTTTATTTCAGCTAGTTGCCAACGCATCATTTGTCATGTTCATGCAGTTTAGCTTGATGTATTGAAGTAAATAAAACTTTAAAAAGTAATAAAACCTATACAGACATACATATAAAATTCACCAAAAAAACTAAAAAAAATTCAAATGAAAACAAAATATAAAAAATCAATCAAAATATTAATAAAAATGATAATAGTATCTCAGTGATACTGAAATAACTGTTTATAACCTCTCACTTAGAGAAAGCTATTAAGAGAGTCCGAGATGCATTGGGACACAGGGCTCTGATCGGAGCATTTCCCATGTGTCCAATGAATATTCTTCTCAGTCATACAGATACTGTGGGCCTACGTAGAGAATAATCTGCACTTTATCCAGCACTATTCTAGGGATCTCTACCCAGTAACATCAGACAAATGTACAGAGGCACCTTGGCTTCAGGCATGCAGATCTCATCACACAAACACTCAGCGATGGGTTCACAGGGATGCTTTCTTTAGCACTTCACGCCTTTTTGACACTGTGACATTACATGCATGTGTATGTCTAGTTTCAGAAGTCCTTACCTTATGTAAAGAATTCAGATTATTTTCCTACGGCACACGCTGATTCAAGGCAGTTTTATAGACAGCACACACTGAGTTCATAAATTTTGATAATGAGCCATAAAGTCTGCCTTAAATATGAATGATGAGGAATTAATTTTCAGAGAGAGGTTCATATGTCTCAGGAGTTTCCCTTCAGAGATGTTTTTTCTTTTTCTTTTTGTCCTTAAATCTGATGATGCAGTGATTGGAAGCTTCATATCAGAAAGAGAACTAGCAGTAAATTGAATCACATTCATATGCAAGTTAATCAGGTTAAACTATTGAAAACCTTTAAATTATTTGATTGATTTCATAATTATGAAACTGATCACTGCTGTACACTCACATCTCTCATTCAGTGTGAGGTCAATGGTGTGACTGCATTACCTGGCGTGCCCTTTCCCCGCTAGTTAATCTCCCACAAGAACAGTATTAATTTAAATGAACGTGTAATACTGATATCCACTAATAAAGGGAGAGAGAGGGATAGAAATCCATCTAGCCTCTCACTTAACCATCATTACATCATCCTATACACACAATATCACACAGATCTTGTTCTCAAGAGATTAAAGCCATTCCATTCCATTCTCTCTGCTGTGCTTTAGCACATTAGCATCCTGTCCCCGGGTCATAGTCAGCTCATCAGATTTGACTATAGGGACATCCCCACTTAAAAAAGAAATTGCATCTGATTACTACAGATTACTACTAGAGTTAATTCTAGTATATAAAAAACATTTATATATTTAAAATAAACAAAAGCAAAACATGCAGAATTATTATTATTATATAAAATTATATTGTTACAATATTACATTATATTTAAAAATAAATGCAGTATAATTACATTATTTTTATTTTTATTAATTGTATTAAGTTTTTTTTATTATTGTTTTTATATAATAATATATAATTTTTTATATAATAAATTATAATTTATTAAGATATATTTTAAAATGATATACTGTATAATATATATAGAAATACATATAATTCCATAATATGAATTATTACTATTATTTATATTAAGTATTAAATATTTAAAAAATATTATTATTTATTAGTATTATTGTTGTTGTTTAAATATTATTAATACATTATTATTTATTAAGATATATTTTAAGAACCTATATATATATATATATATATATATATATATATATATATATATATATATATATACATTATTTATATATTCATTTATATATTATACTGGAATATATATTATCATTATTATAAAATTATATTGTAAATGTTGTTGTACAGTATGTATTAGAGTGTATGTATTAAAAATATACATATAATTTGTATACTATACACTGTAAAAAATGACCGTGAATTTAATGGTAAAAGACTGTAAAAATACTACAGTAAAAACCTGTTAAATGGTTAACGGTAAATTCCCCTACTATATACAGTGAAAAACTGTATTGGACATTACATGTATTGGACATTAATTTTACGGTAATATACTGTTTTTGGAAGTGAAAAAGACTGTATAATTTACAGTGAATAACTGTAAATTGACATTCCCAGAATTCCCTGCGTTACATTTCAAATTTGATGTTTTTTTGTTGAAATAACTATGTTTCTTCGTAGTTTTTTCTTATCAGTTTTGTATATTAGGGCTGTGTGTTACACCTAATGTTGTTAAATGAATGTTTATTGCATTATTTCAGTTTCATGTGTGTTACCATGATGGTGTTTGTGAATGACAATGTGCACCTTCTACAGTATATATGTTATTATTTAAAAACTGCTTGTGGTGGGCTTTAGTTCATCATGTGACATTCTCATCACCACCTGCAGTAGTGGTTATCAGTGTATTACAAATGTACAAAACAGATTTCGGTACTTCAATAGGTTGGTATATTAACATTATATCAGTTAATGAAATTACGGTATTTAACTGTAAACCGTAAAACATAAAACGTTGCTACCGTATTTTTTTACGGTAAAATTCCGGCAACCACATCTGCCGTTTTTTTTACTGTAAATTTTACAGATTTTTTTTTACAGTGAAATAAGTCTCTTTTCTAGCTAAACACAAGAACAGACTTGTTTTTAAACTAAAAAAAAATAAATAAAACTGCTGTGTCAGATTTTGCATTGCTCAAAATTATGATTAAATGGGATAATTGTGGACACGGTGCTGAAATTTCTATGAAATAACATAATCCCATCACCGGATAATAAATGCAAAGCCATGCACACACTTTACCATCATCCGTGATAAGAACACAGATCGGTCATTACCTCCACCGCCCGCTCGACCTCCCTAATGAGCTGGTAATGACAAGCCTCTTAATTGTTATGTTAATCAATTAAGCCAAAGGATCTTGGCAGAGGATTTTAGGACACAAGCGCTCTTTGTTGTCGTGGAAGGTCACGCTAGATTGAGTTACAGGTAATCAGTTTCACTCTCTGCACAAACTCAATCCACACGCCAAACACATCGGAATTAGGACAAAACTGAAACAATTCTATTACTTCTGTCTACACTTGTTGGGTCAACTATTACAACACATCAGAATCACTGAGCAAAACATCTTAAAAGGAACCTGGAAGCCTACAGCACCATCCAAATGTGCAGCAATGCTACTTTAACTGTAAGTAACCAACGCCAGGAATTGCAAACTGAGAAGCAGCAGAGAATAAAAAAAATAGGTGATGAGAATGTGTTACAACATATGATAGCTGAACATTATGTTTTGAGGACATCAATCTGGTCATAAAGAGTGCATATTTCTCGTTGAAGGATCCATGCTATGCTTCCGATATCAATATCTATAGTGTTCTATAATGTTTTGAAATCTGTTCTGAAATGTGCCACTTAATTGTGCATCTAAAATTTGTCTTGAAACACTAATATATGCTTTTGAAATCTGACTAAAATGTTGTGCCTCTGAAATCTGCCTCTGGAATCCTTTGCCTCTAAAATCAGCAGCTGAATTTTTATATCTGGAATTCACAGTGCCTCTGAAAACTGCATCTACAATATCATCTCTATCAATCACTAGTTGTTTCAAAAATGTTTAATGTTGTGGTCTCTAATATCTGCCTCTGTAATCGCAAACTCATTCCGTCTGCGCTAGTGTGATCCTGTCAAACAAGCGTTTCTTACCCTGAGCAATAAACGCGCATGTGGAGTCATCCACCGCAGTTAACGCGCCGCATGTAAGTCCATCAAAGTCAGAGACGAGAGAGAGGAGCTCTGAATCCAGACTGAAAGCGCACACCTGCTCCGCTCGGTTCTTGTCTGCTGAGCCGACTCCAGATCAATGGACTATGCCAGTGCGCGGCACCACCCTTTCCTCTTGGGTCAGTGGCTCTCGTGTAGAGCTGGAGAGCTATTGAAATAGCATTGCGGTAAAACTGTCTCTTTACTCATGACGAAACGCCTCTCAGTGTCGGCTCGAGGAGGAGAAGGAGGAGACGGGAACGCAAGATCACATTCGTTGTGCATACCCAAACCGACGCGACGCTTGCGCGTATGAGCACGCGAGGTTAGTCCTTCATAGAGACTTCATCCACACATCATCCAGTCGTTGCTTGTTGCTCAGGGAAGAGGAGTATTTTATAGCACAGCCTGTGAGATGGAGAGCAGCGCCGCGCATTGGTCCCTCACAGATTCTCAGTAGTCATGGCAACCAGATCACTTCAATCAGCGCGCGCGCAGGAGATGTGATACGCCGAGGTCACCTCTGCCACTCAAGGGCAAAAAGAGCGCACTGAGCTGATGTAAACATCTCCACGTTTGATGAAAAGTACCCTGAGAATATTATTGCTAACGTTTGACTTGCCATCAGTACAGGCATATTAATCTTCTATAGGAATGTGGAGTTTGACATTTTTTTTTTATAAAGAACCAGATTCCACAGAGTGAATACAGGCAAAGTGTGACAGCTAAGCTTAATCATCTTTAATAGTGTATATTCTTCCATTACTAAACATCAGCATTTAAATCACGCTTCTTTAATTCTGATATCATTTCTGACAACGTTATAGCATGTTTGGCCTGCAGTGCTGGGAAACACTATGATATACACTGACAAAAAGCCTTTTATAGCCATAAATCAGATTTTACTAAAATAATTTTCTAATTAATATTTACTAATTCTTTCATGCAACTTTGAAAGTGTATTGGCAAACTGGTATGTGTTTTGAAAATTGGGACGGCATTTATGTCATTTTTTATTTGACCATCAGAAATATTATCTCTAGCGCTATAATTTATAGGGGGTTAAGACCATGCATTATTTAAATGCATTCTTATCTTGTTGGTAATTCTTATTTTTATTATTATTAAGAAAGACACTAAAGGGAAGAATAGGCCAGGACAGCAGTCAGAAAAAAATTAATGGAATCTAAATTTGTAAATCTTATGCGAATATTATTATTATGCATTTTATTGATTGCATAGAAAATAAAACATTGCTGTATTCTAGTTGTCCTACTTTATAAATGTGTCCCAGTTTGTCAAACTGTGATTTGGGGTCTGTGTGTTTTGAGGAATTTCAAGTTTATGTATTTAATATTTCTTAATATTTAAATAGTATTGTGTGGGGGGCTAAACCATTTGCACTATATTTTAAAACAATGCCAATGATAAATTAACACAAAGTGTCCCGCTACCTATAATTCCCATGTCTTATAAATTGGACATAATTTGCTTAAATAGAAAAAAAAAACATCACTAATATGATTTGGATATGCACCCACTCTATAAAAAGTGACACTGTGCCATTATTACCATAAAGCAAACTCAGTTCATTTAGTGGTTACTGTTTGTAGCACATTTTTTAGGTTATGTTACAAAATATCTTTTGCAGTGCAAATAGTGTACACATTAAACAAATCTCGCGCGAGCGCACACACACAATAATATATTATTCAGTGGCAGCATGGTGGGTTTCCCTACAATTTGACCTACATATTAAAAGACCAAGTCATACAGCATCCCTCACAAATACACATCTACTAAACCACAGACCTCAGAAATGCAAAACCAGACAAACCAAACTTCACAAAGTATTTACTTATTTATGACACTAGTAGACTATATATTCACCTTTTAGAGCCCCTGTGCATTATGAGCACTGATAGCAACAGGAATACATTCATTCATTCAGAGCAGCTGTTAACTGGAATTCTGATAGCTTATCTTATCGTGTATACAGGATTTAGAACTAACTGAATGGTTTCATCTTTGCCAGTGTATAATTATAATGTCACAGCCACAGAGAGGAGTCTGAAAGCTAATATTACAATGCATCTCATTATCCTTTTTTCCCTAATTATTTGCAAGATTGCTCATCTATTTGCCATGCAAAGTAATGCATTTATCTTGTTCTTACACATGCTAAATCATATTAAATTACATATTTATTGCTTTGGATTTTATTAAAATGTTATCACATTGCAAAATGTATCACATAACACTAAACAGTGTTCACACTCTGATCCTCACACTAATGTATAACAACTTGCTGTCATTTTCCCTCTTAGTCAGCCATAGTTAGGGAATATAATACAAAATAATATAATGTAATATAATATAAATTACAACTGCACTGTTTTGGCAGTCACTGGTACATGGCGAGTCTAGGGACTTTATGGTAAGATGCCACGCTCTCATGAAATTTTAAATTGTTTTTCCCCAGAAGACATTTAGCTATGGTCTGGTGGGATTCAGAAAGACAGTAGACATAGCTTTGTCAGGGTTTCATGTTATTAAGGTATCTTAACCATGCATTTAACAGCAAACAGCACGGGACTTGTCTATTTTTACAAGAACTGTTTTCTAAAATATTTAAATATGAAAACATTGCCTCCTTATAATAACAATTTCATAAATGCAATAAGGAGAAATAAGAAGAGAGGGCATTTACAGTGATATTTCAGCTCTGTCACAAATGCCCCACTGTACTGGTATGCTGGCGTGGAGACTCAGTCTCAAATACCCCACATCAGTAACACCTCATACTACTGCAGATCAAAGATGTCCAAATATAATCTCTTCACTCATAGCTGACCTTTGCAATAGAATATGATTGTTGTGTGTATGTGTTTAGTCTTAGCAGCTAGGAATGTCTCTTGGTTATCTGAACTGGAAAATTCACCATGACATTGAGGGGATGTTTTCGAGGGTCCAGTCATCAGCACATGGGACCCCAGCGGGATTAGACTGCAAGGGTGTATGTGTATATAAATATTATTTAAAAACACTTAAAAAGGTGGGGTAACACTTTAAGGTCCCAGTAAACAATAGTACATAAGTTGATGCATTAAATGAGCAATACATTTGGTACAGTATCTATTAATCTTTGCTAACAATAATGAATTACAATACAACTGTATGTTTGTTAGTTTATTTTAGCTCAAGATACAACTTTTGATCTTAATAATGCATGAGTAAATACTGAAATTAACATTAACAAGAGGAATTTTTCTTTGCTAGTTCATGTTAATAAATGCAACACTTATTGGTAACCTAGATAGTGACAGAGTGAGAAGCCTGCATATTAAGTGCTTGTCTTTGCTTGCGTTTTCCCTCATTTGAAAGTTGCTTTGGATAAAAGCATCTGCTTAATAATTAAATGTAAATATAATGCAAGGGTATATATATATTCCTAGTCCTAGCTGGTAAATGCTAGTTTACCGTAGCTGTTGATTGCCAGCAAGACTTGAAATTTAACTTGAAAAAACATCCAAATGACCATGTTTTGCTGGTTAGGCTATAGTTCAGAGGTTTGGGGAGGGACACTAGCAGTGTTGGGGGGTAACTCATTACAAGTAATGCGAGTTACGTAATCAGATTACTTTTTTCAAGTAACTAGTAAAGTAACGCATTACTTTTTTAATTTACAAGAAAATATCTGAGTTACTTTTTCAAATTGCTGAAGAGTGTTTCTTTTCCTGTGTTCTACTGTATAGACGTGAATTTACTTTTCCTTCAGCCTGAGGTTTATTCATTACACTTTTTGGTGTGAAAGGGCTTTTATATTTGCTATAAATAGAACTTCTTATATTAAAAACAATCAAGCCCTGCTCATATTTAAAAAGTAACGCGAAAGTAACGCAAAAGTAATATAACGCATTACTTTCCATAAAAAGTAACTAAGTAACGTAATTAGTTACTTTTTTAGGGAGTAAGGCAATATTGTAATGCATTACTTTTAAAAGTAACTTTCCCCAACACTGGACACTAGTATACTAGCTTCCAAAACACAACATGCTGGTGATCTTTTCAGCTAGGATTTATTTTTGTATTAAATGCATCTGCTAAATGACACATTTAAATAGGCTAAACTGAATCTAAAGTAACATTTGTGCCTCTTTATTAGTAGCTGGTTTAAAACCAAGCTAGTTTACCTCATTTACATTGTGGCTCAGTATACACCCTGAAAGCACATGCATGAGTAGACACATACACACACAGCACATCACATGTCACAGCCCACCACTTACAGCATGACGTTGTGCACTAGCCTCTAATGATCTCACATGTGAGCACCAAAAATACCACGGAACGTGCCTTGCATGCACCTTCTATTCACACATACACACACAGCCACACTTTGTTGCATCTGTATATGTGATGAAATACACAGGAAAAAAATAACACCCTTATCTCCCGCTGCTGTTCACTTTACATTCCCTGCACTTGATCGTGTGGCTTTATCTCTGTCTGCTTGGCTTTAGTCACATAGTATTATAGACAGGAACATTCCAGCATGATGTAATTTTTCTAAGAGTAATGAATGGATTCAAGAGCACTTCAACTCACCTTTGATCTTGAGATGGTGGAATCTTTAGGCTACTGAATGTGCACTCAGTTTTGTATGTTGTGCTCACCATTATAGCAACCATCTTGGACTTTAGACAAGCAGATTTCAATAGACAATGGCATATAAATGCAATACTCAGTGATTTTTCTTTTTTCTGTAAACAAGAGTGTGAAATAACAGGGGTTTCTCAAAAGTCAGCTTGTCATGTGATCTCAACATTGCAGCCCCTATGCAGCATCCTGCTCAATGTAAAAAAAAGAAAAATGTATTAGGCGTCTGATCTGAATGGAGTCTCATAAATGTACATAATTTTAAAAATATTTTTCTAAAGCAATTATTGTATTTGAACACACACAGAAATGCAGTTGATTCATTAAACTAGCTGCAATTCAGTTTATATGACAGAGGCTGAGATGAAAGACGGGGAGAATATTTTGCCACTGTTCATTAAAAAAATCCTGTAATGGTCGAGCCCTACCTCTGTCCTCAGTTGATTAATTTGGTCTCTTTTGTCTTATTCTCTGCATTTGTTTCTGTCCTCCCCTTTGTCTATCACGTTAAGCTTTATTGGCTCTGCATTCAAGCAGAATTAAACTGTGCAGTATTGATCTTGCACTAGCTGTATTGGAGTGGATTATCGCTCTCTCTCTCTCTCTCTCTCTCTCTCTCTCTCTCTCCCCCTTCATTTTTGCTCTCTCGGAATAAAAATGAAGGTTAAATACACAACTGCAACATTCAAATATCTTGATATCTTGTGCACTGCTATTTTTAAGTTACTTATCTTCTTCTGAGTAAAACATTTTGTATATATATATAATAAAGTGAGATATGAAGTAACACTGTGAGGTATAGTGAAAAAGAAGTTGCAGTTGGGAGAGATACAGTTACAATTGTGAATATAGAGGTGATAATTACTTCTTTTTTTTTACTCTGAGGTGGAGTTCCATAGTTGCCTGTTTTCACTGTTACCTGATTAGCATAATTTCTTTAGTGAGTCAGGTGCTAAATCAACAGAGTGTTCAAATAAATAATGTTATCAGATGGCAAATTTCTGTCTTTGTGTTCTGACTGTGCAGTATGTATCTCGCTCGCGCTCTATTGGAGTGGATTTTCTCTCTCTCTCTCTCTCTCTCTCTCTCTCTCTCTCTCCCCCTTCATTTTTGCTCTCTCGGAATAAAAATGAAGGTTAAATACACAACTGCAACATTCAAATATCTTGGCATGTTTTGCACTGCTATTTTTAAGTTACTTATCTTCTTCTGAGTAAAACATTTTGTATATATATATAATAAAGTGAGATATGAAGTAACACTGTGAGGTATAGTGAAAAAGAAGTTGCAGTTGGGAGAGATACAGTTACAATTGTGAATATAGAGGTGATAATTACTTCTTTTTTTTTACTCTGAGGTGGAGTTCCATAGTTGCCTGTTTTCACTGTTACCTGATTAGCATAATTTCTTTAGTGAGTCAGGTGCTAAATCAACAGAGTGTTCAAATAAATAATGTTATCAGATGGCAAATTTCTGTCTTTGTGTTCTGATATAGTTAATTCTACTACAGTGGCAATCTGAATTATGACACAAAAGTCTTGGGACCCTTTAGTCCTACACCACTAGTGTTACATAACTACTCTCTTACAGTAAACACACTCCAGTCACTGTAAAGACCTCAAGGCCTCTGACCACACACATTCACTCTGGCTATTTATACTCATCAACTTCAACCCTCACTAGACACTCTGTTTTTGCAAGCATCCAGTCTGAATATGAAATAACAATAAATTCAGTGCCTGGTACTGAGAAAGTTATTTAGAGAGAATAAGAGAGAGACATTATGATGGGATGCAATGGGAGAGAGAAAACCACAGGAAACAGGCTGAGAGGGAAAAGAAGAGAGGAGAGGGAAGGAGAGAGCAGAAGTGAGAAGACTGGAACAGAGGTGAGATTCTGTCATGTTTAACATCTCCATCATTTTCACAGCTGAGAGATGAGAGTGTTTGGGGGGAAGGGGAACGATTCCCACTTTCACACATCAGTGCACACATGCACAAACACATTTAACTTGCAATATATTGAGGGCACACTATAGACAAGTTGTTTTTAATATAAAGTCATCTATAATGACTATTGGCTATAACAGAGAATTAAATTCCTGAATTTGAATTAAAGTGGCAAACAGGATGTAGAATTGCAATTCTAATATAAATGTAAGGAAGTAGAAATAAAATAACTCAAATTCAAAGATGTTTATAACTTTCACTGTTACGTAGAAAAGCAAAGTTTGTGAAGACAAACTTTTAATGTTGGTTTGACAAACCCTTGTTTGATAGATAGATAGATAGATAGATGATGACTCACAAGGCATCAAAGCCACCTCTGCAGAATAATAGAGCATAATAATAGAGCCAGCTCTCAGCGGCACTTAGCAATCAGCAGCTCTCCCACACTTATGACGGCTAGCACCTACACACTCAGACAGAGAGAGACACGCACACACTCAGTCTGGTCATAGCACACCGTTAAGGGCATTTCAGTGAACTGTACTTATATTAATTACTAAAGAAAAAATAAGCTTTTTCCCTGTTCTCTGCCGCTCTCACATTAGCAGTACAGATGCTGTGGATTAGCACTGTGGCACACTGGCATAAGGAGATGGAGCTGACAATTGATTGCTCTGCCGCAATATGGCTGTAAATACTCCCACATACTTGCACAAGCACACAAAACAGAAAACACAACATTATGTCTGTTGTAGTAAAGCATTGTGTGAGTGTCTCTCTGATTTGCATGTCTGTTAGAACATCTTATCTCTCTTAAATCACAGATGGAGACAGAAAGCTTACTGTGATTTTGCCAAGTAGGATGTGCTTCCACATCAACATCCTTCTTGATCCTGGAATAACATTCCTGTCAGACAGATTTTAAATGTAGGTTAAACAACTGCCTGGAAACAATAGTCTTTAAAAAGTACAGGGTTGAAACAACAAGTACTTTTGAGGATGAAATAATCACTGGATTAGAGGAACCAAATCTTAGTGGAATTTTCAGATTTATGTCTGTGAATTAGTCCGCAGTTGTTACTTTTGATTGTACACTTCTTCTAGAAGCCTGTTTATTTATAAATTGTGAGATAAAGTTTGAAATTAAGTCATGAATTAAGAAAATTAAGTTACATTATGAGATATAAAGTCAAAATTATGAAAACGTTGCAATTGCGAGATATATCACATTGCAATAAGCTGGAATTTCGCAATACTGCATAAAGTCATGATAAATTAAAAGACAAAATCACATAGTGAGATAAAAAGTAAAAATTATGAGAAAAACATATAAACTTACATTGAGAGATATAAAGTAGCATTCTGAGATATAAAGTCACACTGCAGGATATAAAGTGAAATTGCAAGATATATAGTCATTAGTGAGAGATATACAGTATAGTCACAATTATGAAAAATTACACAAATGCAATTACAAGAAATAGCTGTCATGAGATATAAAGTCAGAATTATGAGGGACAAACTGTCACAATTGCGAAATATAAAGGCACACTGAGATATAAAGTTGCAATTCTAAAATACTGCATAAAGTCACAGTTCTAAGATCACAATTGAAAGATACAAAAGTCACATTATATAATTTTGTGGAACTGTTGCAATTACAATAAATAAAAAAGAACTTGCGAGATACAAAGTCACAATTATGAGAAAAAAAGTATATAATCACATTTGTGAGATATAAAGTACAGCAAAAATCTATACAGCAAAAGTCACAATTCAGAGATATAAAACCACAATTAAAAGATATAAAGATGCATAGTGAGATGCATAAAATGTCTGAAATGGGCTTCCATAACTAAGATGCACCGATGCAACACTGCTTGAAATATTTATTTTCATGCCATTTCTGTAGTAGAAATTATTTCCATGAATGGCCCATAACAATAAAATTAATGGTGACTTTACATATCAACCAGATGGTCTCTTCCTGTCATGGATTGTGGCCAGAATAAGCTGTGAACCAGACTTTATGGTGTTTAGTCAAAGGTCTGGCTATGTAAAATTACATTTACCATGCAAGAACAGACTATGGTGTAGTTGAAGATTAGGATTATAGTCCGAGTTAAAACTGTTTGTTTGCCTGGAATGTTGATCAAGGAACACGTCCTACATTGCAAATTCATGGTCATCAACAGTGAGATACAGTACAAGGTCATGTGGGCTGACTTTTCCCCTTGTTAGTAATTAGTTAATGGCTCAATCAATAGTCAATAATCAATTTACTATCTATTGTAAAAATTTAAATTTACAATTTCTTATTCTCCATCTTCTTGAGCATGATACATGACTTTTTATCTTATTTTATCTTTCTTTCTTTCTTAACTTAAGCCTGATGAACAGGATTAGGGGTCTTCTGAGCAGCTGGACTGAATGGAATCTGCTTTCTTTTCTTTCCCTTCTTTGGTAGCAACTCTATATATCTTCTGTCACATGTCTAAAAACATTATCCTATCATATTCACACTATTGCCATCATAACCAAAAAGGGATAGAGGACGGATATGTTTTTCACAGATGCAGAAGTCTGGCAGGACAAAATGCAATGAATGGATCAAAGAATGAATTCCCACACATTCCACACATTCCACAGCAAACAAAGTGGAAATTCCTGGGAGGGTAAACAAGACTTCCTTTAACTAATCAGAGAAAAAGAGCATGTTTCATAGCATCTGTTGTGTCTGACCTTCCCAAAATGAGGAAGGGGAACATAATACTTAACAGAAAAAGTAAAATAAATACAACAGCCTTATAAAATGCTTGTTCTCTGTAAATCAGACTAATTTTATAAGGACATACCTATTGTCTGAGCATTTTAACCCTCATATTTTGTATATACTTGATAGCTCAAAAAACATTCCTAAATTTGATATATTGGGTAAGATAATGACTTTTCATAATTCTATGAGAACTAATTAAACATATTGTTATAATCTATTATATAGATCTGTTATGACTTGTTATAGTCTATTATAATTAATATATTAATAATTGATTATGATTAAATACAACATTCATAATGATAATAATAACAACAGTACCCTTTATTATAATATAATATAATATAATATAATATAATATAATAATATTATTATACTATATTATAGTTTTCTTTGGCTTCATAGTTTTATGACAACTGACTGAACAAAATGTAAATGTTTTTAATATTAACGTTAAAATATCATTAATTATAATTATATCTAATTATAATTATTAAATAAATCAACAGCAACATCAATAATAATAATAATAAATATGAATATTGTTAATAATATGAAAACTGATAAAATATGTAAACTTGTAGCAATCAATTAAAAATAATATATTAATAACATATAATTATTAAATACATATAATAAATATGAATAATGTTAATAATATGAAAACTGATAAACCATGTAAACTTGTTGTCATATATTAAACATTTATATATAAATAATTAAGTAATTATTATTAATAACATTAATTAAAAATAATAATTTTTTGTTACTTTGTTACTGTTATAATTATTATTATTAATATTGGTTAATTTTACAATTATTATTATTATTTTTTTTTTTACACATACATCATTGTGGAACCCCAAATGCAAAGTAAGTTAATTCAATCTTAACAGAAAAATTAGATGTAAGGATACTCAAATGCCTTTCCGTAGAGTCAGGCCATTTCAGGAAAAGCCTTCAATGAAATCTGCCTGGTGTTTCCTTCACAGTTTAATGTTACTCGTGCTGTTTTGTGTTGTATTAGAGGCTGTGTTTCTGCTCTGTTCTGTGCTGAGCTATGCTGCTGATCTTGGTGTAGTATTGATGCCCTGCTGCCCCAGGGGGCACATTATGTGTGAGTGTGTGTGCGTGCGTGTGTGTGTGTGTGTGGCTGAGTCAGCGATTGGCTTGCACTGCAGCCCCTGATGTGAAAGAAAAAAAAAATGGCATGAACTATTGTTTCACACACACACACACACACACACACACACACACACCATCACCACAAAGCACTGACTCTACCAATTATCCACATATAAAGCTATAAGTGTTTTATGACCCATACTGTAACGTCTGCCTGACCTTCCATTGAAAAGACATTTTATCAGGTGATTGATGCTCTCAGTTATTAGATATTGACTGTAGATCTGCCTCGTCTACATGTCCCGTATATATTTCTGCACCATTACTCAACCAGTAGGACTGAAATGAAATTGCCCATTGCTAGTAACCCACAGCAATTCCTTTTTTCAGCATGCCATCAACACTCTACACAACCTTAAACTCATACAATAGAGTAAGATGACCTCTAAACATCATTTGTGAGCAAATGAGAATTCAGGCTTGCTACCGCAGTGTAATATCCTAGGAAAAGTGTAAACACACACACACTTCTCTCATTTTCATTTTACATTAGATAGATAGATAGATAGATAGATAGATAGATAGATAGATAGACTGACAGACATACAGATAGATCTTCTGTACACGCACACACACACACACACACAAACTCCCAGATCTCTTACCTTGTCTAAAGTTGCAATACAATACAAATCCACAGAGCATGTATATTGAATGTGTGTATATGTGATGCTCAGATTGAGGGATGACTTCAAAAACGCTGTTACGCACTCATTAGCTCTCTTTGTTTGTCTTTCTGAAACATACAGCAGCCATTGTGGTTATTCCATGAGTGTACTCTGACACATGCACAAGATATGTCCTACTGTATCCAAGTATGTGTTTCTTCATAAGTAGATTCCAGCTTGTGAATGTGACAGTAATCTTTTCCCTCACTCTGTCTCCCTCACCATTGCTGACTCCAGTGCAGAGCTGATTTCTGCAAGGTTAGCTCTCTCTCTCTCTCTCAGTTTCCTTTCTCTCTTACTTAATTGTCCATCAATTTTCTCTAAACCTCCCTTTTCTTCCTCTCTCCTGGTAGGAATATTCTTCATCTGTATCAGTCAGTCTACAAAGGCCACAGTGCAGATCTCTGTACCAATGAATGGAAACAGATCAAATAGAGCAATTTAATTGTCTTCTCTTTTGATTTTCTACTTGCTTTGCTTTTTTTTCTAAGCAAGAGAAATTCTGGAAGTGTATACACCTCTGCCATTGGTAGCTTACAATGCCATAAAATTATATATAATCACATTGTTAAAAAGTGGCTTTCTGTTTTAGTATATTTTAAAATGTAATTTATTGCTGTGATGGCAAAGCGAAAGTTTCAGCCATTACTTTTCTTCAATAAATAAAGTTTAACAGAACAGCATTTATTCGATTTTTTTGTAACATTATACATTTCTTTACTGTCACTTTTAATCAATGTAATGCGTCCTTGCTGAATAAAAGTATTAAAGTGCCCCTATTATGGGTAATGAAAGGTTCACATTTTGGTTTTGGGAGTCCTCAACAACAGGTTGACATGCATGCAAGATCAAAAAACACTTTCATTGTCTTATAATTGTCAGGGTTTTGCCCTGACACTCTGGTTGTCTTGTGTTTTTGTTTCTTGTGTCTATGTTGTCTTGTCAGCACATGGCCTAGTTTGTTTTTCTCAGCCATGTGCTTTAGCCCCTCCTCCTGGTTTCCTCATTACCACACCCTCTTGTTAGCCCTCATTGAGTCCTTGTTAGTGTAATTGCGCTCACCTGTTCCTTGTGTGATTTCCTCCCTATTTATAGTGCCACTTGCCCTATTGTCTTTGCAGGTTCGTGGTCATTCTTTCCCTCTCTGTCTCTGTCTCTGTCTATGGCTGATTATGTGTTCTTGTCTTCCTGTTGGTTTGTTCTTGTGCTCTAGTCTTGCCCTCGTCTTGTCTCTTGTAATTCTATGTTTTTGTCTTGCTCCTTGTTTTTGGATGTGGTCTGTTTTTGACCTTTTTGCCTTTAATTTAGTATTCATTTAATATGCATTTATTTTTACCTAAGGCCGGGTTCAGACTACACAATGTTTTTGTCAGTCACTGTGTCAGATTACACGATTTTGACTCCTAAACTATGACACACTACACGAGCTGAAATGATGGAATCTTGTGTCCTGACGCCCATTGTCGTTTACGAATCCCCACGACACCCTATGTCAAGCAAATCGTGGCAAAATCGGGCTAAAATCGTGTAGTCAGAACCGGGCGTTACTTGCTCAACGACTCCCAAACGATTCGTTTAACAATTCATTTTTCCAAACCCCTCCTTTGCGTGATGCTAATCTGCGGTGATTGGTCTCATTTTCATTTCATCATGCCTGATAAAGCAGCGTTTGTGAGCACAGTGCTGCTGCTTTGTTTACAGCCATTACTGGGAAAACTGCTATTTTACTGCTCAAAGTGGCACCTAGTGGCAAAAAATTTATTTGCATTTTCATTCATACCAACACAAAAAGACCAACAAGTGGGCAGGCAATATGCTAATGTTTCATGTTGACAGCAACATGAATCGGCTTGGGATTCGTTTTAAAAACGACTCATTTCAATGATTCAGTCGACTCTTTCTTTTGAGAGAGAACTTCATACACGGTGCACTTTCCGATTTAAAACTTTGCAGAATGTTTTCATTCACTTAGAGCTGTGTTACGCACTGCATGAAAGGTAATTGTCAAATTCATAATAGGGGCACTTTAATCTCTTTCTTTCCTTTTTTCATCCGTATGCGAGTATATGATGCGTTTCCATAAAATATTAAGCAGCAAAAACTTTTTATCAGCATTTATAATAAAAAATGTTTCCTGAGCAGCAAATCAGCATGATTTAAAATGATTTCTGAAGGATCATGTGACAGTGTAAACTGGAGTAATGATGCTGAAAAAAACAAAAAAAAATTAATTATTCCAAACGTTTGACCGTTTACTGCCCAGACGATGTATACACTCGACTGGTGTAGAGTATGCAATGCATACTGCACTATGTAGACATACAATTAAAGTATACCAGTATACAGGTTGAGTGCTTGGTATAATATAATTAATATATATCGATATATTAAACACTAATGCGGTCAAATAAAAGTTTTTGTTTACATAATATATGCATGTGTACTGTGTATATTTATTATGTATATATAACTACACAAATATACATGTATATATTTAAAAAATATTAACATGTATATATATATAATGTATATTCATATATAATTCATATTGTATATAAATATAAATATTTTATATAGAAACAATAATATTATTCTTAAATATATACATGCAAGTTTTTATATATATACATTATTTTGATTATGATGAATGGATACAATGATCACATTCAATTATCACATTTCCATCACAATGCAGCCTCTATGCATAACATGTATCCTTTTTTAATATAATTAATGCTAAAATAAAATAGGCATATATTAAAAAAATTATCTAAAAGTCTGAGACCAGATTTTATATTTATTTTTATATTATATATTTATATATATATTTTTTAAATTTAATAAATTATACAAACATGATAAGCATAAAATTTTAAAACTTTTTTTTATTTCTCTGTATGTCTCATTTAATGACAGATGCTAAACCCTAATATGCAAAACCTGATATATTATTTTCTGAGAATGATCCAAAGGGTTTTGATGGATGCATAACAAATGGCCTTGTCAGCCAGATACATCTGCAAACACAAAGTCCACCACTTCATCCCTGCACTTAATGCTCTTATAACAAGATGACATGATCTGCACAGTCATTGGTAACCGAACTAGCTTCATCCTTATCCTTTTACATGCAAATGTATACACTCCATAAATTATGCACAATTTCTAATGGTTCAGATATTACCTACTGCTGATTCTTTCAGAATCACAGAGCGTACATTAAAGTCTGTATGGGTGCCTGGAGTGATGGATTGCCTGCAGTAACTGTGAGAATAGCTGCATGTTACTATTAACTGTGTCAGCGAAACAGGCACAGGTTGACCAGCATCACACACACAGCATATTGATCCCGTGTGTGGAGTGAATAATTGCTGACCATGAAAGGACACAAATACACACACATAAATACCTGTCTAGCATTGTTCAGCCACTATAACATGGAGAGATGGAGTGTGGGTTAAAGAGAAACAAAAGGCATGTTATATTGACAAGATTAAAATTAAAAAGTAGCATTAAACATATAATTTAGTGTTTATTTAGTGTCATTACCAATACAAATCTGGTGCTCCAGACATCTATTTGATCACTTTATCTGTATTTAACAAATGCTGATGGAATAAACATCCTGAAAGGTCTCAAAGGCCAAGAGCTATTCACACACATACTGATGCAGAGCGTGTCAACCTGCTGTTTGCAGTAAGTCTTCAGATTCCAGGTGCCCTTCTACTTCCTGCTGCAGTTGCTAGGTAACAGCACACATGAGAATCCACATTCTAAGAACCGCATACACAGATATTCCACAAGACACACTGCAGTCTTATGAGACCAACATGGAGTTCTAATGACAATTTCCGGATTTAAATTTGAATGTAACTTATTATAGGGATCGCCTCCTGAGAACCAGAAATAAAAAGCTTTGTGAATTTAGTATTTTTTCATGTCACTACATTGTTTAGAGCATAAGAAAAAAAACGGTAAAATAACATTTTTGAAAAATTATATTTTATTCATAAGTTATGCTATGTCCTCTGTAGAGGACACCAGGACTCAGTTTTTCTAAAAAATAAAATGACAAGAGTAGACATGAAAAGGCAAAAACAATGGAATTTTTTTTTTAAATCACCAATCAATTTTTAGGTTTCGGGATTTTTTTATAACTAACTTTGTTTAAGGATGGTTCTCAACTATGTTATAAAATATATAACACAATGATTTGATACACCATTTTGCTTTATGCAATATGTGTGTAAAAATTCCATAAACTGGTTTTCCCATTAAGCACAATGTTATCTATACACTGTATCTAATTTGCATATTAAAGTGCTGTTGGGACAGCATGTTGAAAAATAAGTGTAATAATGGGAGTAGTAATTGGTCAGATTTTCATAATAATATCTAATATTTCATAAGAATATTGATATATAATTTGTTTTCCTATTCAATTATTTTGTCTCCCAAAATGTATAATAAACATGCTTTTAGTCCTGGTGTCCTCTACAGTGGACATGTATGAAATGATATCCTGTTTCATAACAGAAAGTCATATTTTGATTTGAAACCCCATAACATTTTCCTGAGATGTTGATTTATGACAAACAATTTGAAAATGAATCAGATTTAATTTATAATTACAAAATATCATCATATTTCCATAAGGATGTACAATTTTATCACTAAATTAATGTCAGCTATGTTTAAAAACCAAGGAGAGGGAGTGGTCGTGGTGAAACATCCAATCATTTGGTATCTCTGGAAAGCCCTGAATGTGCTCTGTACAGGACATCCAGACTTACAACTGTGACATGTGAGGTCTCAGAGAAATTCACTCAAATATCATGTCCACTACAGAAGCAAAAACTCCATAGCTGGGTCTCAGGAGAATATATATATATATCGAAATTGAGCCAAAGCTGTTTACCTTCAAATTAAAGTAGCCTACATTCAAATAGTTATCAATGCCACGAGAATCATACATATTTTCATATTCATATTCAAATATAGATTAAATGCTTATTTATTCAACATTAAGTTATTAATACGTTTTTTTTTCTTTCTTGAATCTTAACCGGTCATCTCATTTTGAATTCTGTGGCGCCCCCCTCCGGACATTTTGCTGAACTACTGCTGAAGCGATGTTCCGTTTACTACAAAAATAGCGTATACGACTGATATAAAACAAATCGTTTATTTCGGTTTTATATTTAAATAAAATAGTTTAAATAATAAACTACTGAATTTAATTATTCACAACAAAAGCGAGAGTCTGCAGCGAGTACATTTTGCGAGTACGCTAGAGGAATAAAGGGGAATTCCCTCTCGGTTTACTCATTTCCTTTCTTTCTTTTTTGGAGGCCTATACAAATATTAAGGGGAAAAACTATATTAGAAATAGCAGAAGTGGTATAAAATTCATGGCACATTCATATAACAATAAGGAAGCTGGTTGTCGCTGACACAAGAACATGCTAGATTCGATTGCAATTGTCATGAAGTATTTTGAAACCTGGTCGAATAATGAGGGTAACATGAAATATGTATAATTATTCACTTGAACTCTGTCGGATCTGAATATGGCGATATTTGATATCTAGGACACTGCGTGATAGGATCCGCCTCCTCGTTTGTTTCACTTCTTACAAAAGAGGAATTGTTCCTTATTGAAGGTTTCCCCCCCATGCAAAGATTATATGGTTATACAAGAGGTCTGTCTCTAGTTGCTTCACACTTGAATCATTTTAAACATGCAGATATTTGAGCTGAACGTGAGGAATTAGATCGTCACAATTCAAGTAAGTACATGATAAAAGATCCAACATGTGCTATTCAACTGCTGCCATATTGGTTCACGTGTAGCATCATGGTACCAGTTTTAGAAGAAAAGAATCTTAACCATTGTAAGTATAACTTATATTAAAGTTAGAAGATTGTTTCTTTAATAACGGTAGGCTAGTGGCTAGTTGTTTAAACTTAAATGAGTAGTATCTCTCATCTCTGTACATTTGGGGAAATATGAAATGTTATGTATTTAAAGTTTAATGTATATGTGATGCATTTAAATGACTTTTCAGTAGCAAAATATAACTTGTTCTGACTTAACAGAAAATAGTAGTAGTAAATTACTGATATGACAACTTGGCCCAACCAGACAGAGAATAGAAAATAAATACACATATCCTGAAGTTTTAATTTTTGGTTAAATATTGTGACTAGCCCTGGTCTTCTTTATATCTTTTCCAGCAAATTGTATTGTCTGTAAACTCATACTGTGTATGAAATATTGTTGTCAACGATATTATGTTTATTACAGCTTGACTTGGGGAAAAAATAGGAAGGAAGGAAAATATATGGAACTGATGAAACTCATATTGTTGCCCTTGTTCTGCATATGCTTTCATGGCCACTGTGCAGACACTGCATATCCACACAAGTCAGCATGTACGATTGAGAATGCCGAAGCAGACTGCAGTCATATGAATCTGGATGCAGTTCCAACGGACTTACCCAAAAATATCACCACATTGGATGTGTCTCACAATAGACTTAAAACTCTGTCTTCTCTGCATTTGTACTCGAATCTGGTGACTATAGATGCCAGCTACAACTCTTTAACTGCCATAGAAAAGGATCTATGTCTTTCTCTGCCACACCTGCAAATTCTTAATGTGCAACACAATGAAGTGTATTTGATAAGTGAGAAAGACCTGAAAAACTGTTTTCGTTTAACAAGACTTGACCTGTCTGACAACAGACTGAAGCTAAATGGAGAGCCTTTCTCTGTTCTAAAGGTATGTTTATGAAGACATTTTTATTAAATATTCAATGTGAATATTAAATGCAATCAAAAGTTCGAGGTGTCTTTTAGCATGATTCAATTCGGTTATTTCCTCTCTATGTAGAGTTTGACATGGTTGGATGTATCTCGAAACAAACTGAAATCAGCTAAACTGGGCACACAACCTCAGCTGCCAAACCTGATCACCCTTGTTCTCTCTGGAAATGAAATCTCTGTACTGCAAAAGAATGACTTCTCATTCCTCAGTAATTCTTCTGCATTTCGGGTTCTGATACTCTCGTCTCTGTCTCTTAAAAAGGTAAGAAGAACAGAAAGTAACACATGTCTGGTTACTTTCACTGACAGCACATGAGAATCTCTATTAAAAATCCTTTCAGAATTTCAAATTCTACCATGTGTGTTTGCCACAGCGTGTGTTTACTTGCATCTACCCTTATCTTTCTTGGAAAGCCGTTAGGACTGTGTTTCTATCTTTGGTGCTCAGACAATTGGACTTTGCTGTGATGTTTTCATGATGATGTAATATTGAATAACTTTTCTCTCTGATTACTGACATGACCTGAAAACAGGCTAACTTATGAAACTTGTGTAGCATTAGATTATCAAACAAATGCAACTGGAATTAAACTTTTAAATAAATGGCAGTCAATTGGTATGTTTATATGCATTTTTTAAAAGTTCAGTGTTCAATGTCATATCATCAAGGTGTTGTTTCTTAAACCTGGCTCTATCGTTCTCACTCCAGCAAACTTTTGTCTTTTTTTTCAATTGTTTTGATAAACTAGGTGGAGAATGGCTGTTTCCAGGCTATTGCTAAACTTTCTGACTTACTCCTGGATTACTGCAAGATCAGCCTTCAGTTTACCACCAGTCTTTGTGAAGAACTTGCTGGCACAGCTTTGCGAAACCTTTCCCTTAAGAACACTCAACAGGTGACACTCTCAAACACGACTTTCCAAGGTCTAGAGAAGACTAACATCACAGTGCTCGACCTCAGCAGCAACACAATGTCGAAGATTGCTGAAGGCGCCTTTCAGTGGCTTCCCCGACTGGAAATTTTATCCCTGGAGCATAACGCTCTTAGACACCTAACTAAGGACACTTTCCGTGGATTGGGAAACCTGAGGCAGCTTAACCTGCAGAAAGCACTGATTAAGAGTCATACATCATCCTTACCATTCATTGAAGACTTTTCTTTCCACCATTTAGTCCAATTAGAGCATCTATGCATGGCAAATACTGCATTCCGAGAGATAACAGAGCATATCTTTTCTGGACTTCTGAACCTGAAGACACTGGATTTGAGTTGGAGCATCACAGGGTTGAAGATGGTCACAAACAGAACATTCGCTGCTTTGCAAGAATCTCCACTCCTTCAGACTCTTAATCTTACTGCCATGAGTATCAACAAGTTGGCACCTGGGGCCTTCTCAAGTTTGGGCAACCTCACGACACTCGTACTTGGTCACAATTTCATTAATCAGCAGTTGAAAGGAGATGAGTTAGAGGGCCTCTCTAACATTAAAGAGATTGACATGTCTTTAAACCAGCAAAGCATTTCCCTTACCAATACGTCATTCATCCACGTCCCAACGTTAAGGACTCTAAAGCTCGGCCGTGCCCTAAAAGGGACCCTAGCTATGGAAGCATCTCCATTCAGGCCACTTGTCAACCTCACATTTCTAGATCTCAGTAATAACAATATTGCAAACATAAATGCTTGCTTGCTGAAAGGACTCTATCATCTGAAAGTGCTGAAAATGCAGCACAACAACTTGGCTAGGTTGTGGAAGACGGCCAACCCAGGTGGTCCAGTGTTGTTCCTCCAGGATGCCACAAAACTGTCTGTCCTGGATCTGGATTACAATGGTTTAGATGAGATTCCACTCAATGCTTTGCGCGGCCTCTTGGAGTTGCGTGAGCTAAGTCTCCATGGTAATCTCTTGGATCAGCTGCATGCCTCTGTTTTTGATGACCTACAGTCTTTAAAGTATTTGCATCTTCAAAAGAACCTTATAACCTCTGTCCAACATGTCACATTTGGTGTGCCGCTGTCCAACCTGACAGAACTTTACATGGACCACAACCCCTTTGACTGCACCTGCGAGAGCATCCTGTGGTTCTCTGAGTGGCTTAACTCTACCAATGCCAGCATTCCTGGATTCCCTCAAAGTTACAGCTGCAACACCCCAAATGCCTACTTTAACCGCTCCGTCATGGCCTTTGACCCATTGTCCTGCAAGGATATGACACCTTTTAAGGCACTGTACATTTTAAGTAGCACAGCAGTGTTAATGTTGTTATTCACAGCTTTCCTGATACACTTCCAGGGATGGAGAATCCAGTTCTTCTGGAACATAATGGTAAACCGTATGCTGGCATCACTGGAGGATGAAAGCATTACTGAAGGTAGATATGCATATGATGCATATATCATCCACAGTGTTGAGGACAGACCATGGGTGGAAAGAAGCTTACTCCCCTTAGAGGATGAAAAATTCAATTTTTTTCTTGAAGACAGAGATGCAATACCTGGTTTTTCTCAACTCGACACCATTGTTGAAAACATGGGACAATCTAGGAAAATCCTTTTTGTTATTACAGAAATGCTTCTAAATGATCCATGGTGTAGGCAGTAAGTAAAATTGTCCTTATTATCTATAACTGATTCAAAAAGGCTTTCTACAATTACATTTAGTGACCATTATTAAAATGCAAACCACTGACCAGTTTAGGGTCTTTAAGGTGTAGATTCAGATCCTCAAAGAAACACCTCATATATGCTTCCTTTTCTGCAAGTTACTGAAATGCACAGGTGTTTTAGCGAATTCAAGTTCAATTCAGAAGTGTTTACACTCTCTCTTTCTTCCACTCTGCAGGTTCAAAGCCCATCATGCACTTCACCAGGTAATGGAGGACAATCGTGACTCGCTGATTCTGATTTTTTTGCAAGATGTAACTGATTACAGTCTGAACCGCTCTCTGCATCTTCGCTGTGGCATGTTGAAACCTCACTGTATCCTCTACTGGCCGCTACACAGGGAACGAATCCCAGCTTTCCATCAGAAACTCCGCTCAGCATTAGCCTCTACCAACAAGGTCAACTAGAAATTATTTTTTCACTATTTGTACTGCAGTCTTGGATTCTCTGTTCCATCACTTTCAATTTCTTAACACATTTACATTTCAAAAGAATTTGCAGGTGAGATTAGGTAGAGTGCTGCTTCCTAGCAAACACCACCTGCCAGACATGACATCCAATGGCCTTTGCAAGGATGCTACCAAATGTGACTTGGCAAATTATTTTAAATATTTTAAATATTTAGAAGTTTCGCTACCTTTTTTTATACCCTATTTAGTAATTGCAATACCATAATCCCATGGCGACTCCCAACTAGATACTTGACCAGACGCAATAGGGCCCACTCTTTCTAAGGTACTGGCTTTTTCACATATTATTTTTTATGCCCAAAGAGATCATTTCAGTCACATTTAATTTAATCTGACCTTTTGCTGGCCACTGATAAAAAGAGTAATATATATTTGGGAATCACTTTTGAAAATCAAATCTGTTAAAACTACATGAGGATCACTATATTTAAAAATAATAATAATAATTTATTATTTCCTCCATTTTTAATAGTTTTTAGTCAAACAATACTGTACAGTGGCGCAGTATACGTTTTTTTTTTTTTAAGGTTAAGCAGCTTTGGCATGTTCTCACAGGTATTAATTATTTAATTGTTTCTGCCTGAGATGGGGTAATTGGTACAAACTGATGATAAATGTTGCACTTTTCTAACGTTTTCTAAATTCTGTGTTAATGCTAAACAGTGTAAATTACATATGCTTGAGTATTTAAGAATTGAAATCTTTTGTACAATGCAGCCATCCAGTTGTCATTTCTTTAACCAGATGAAAACTTTTTGAACTATTTTTTGCATTTTTTCTTTGTACTGTATAGCGGCTAGTTGCCACCTTTTACTGAATATGTCTTAGGGTAGGTTTTTATTTTTTGAAAGTCTAATTCTATAGGCAGATGCTTTACAAAAATGCTATTGAAAATGTAGTAGTTATTGAGAACATTGTAGTTACTGTGATATTACCAGTCTCCCATATAATGTCTAAATAATAATAATAATAATAATAATAATAAAAATCTAAAATATCAGCATTACAGAAGTCTTTCTGATTTTTTTTTTCATGAAACATTAAATAAAGGAAAATTGTGATCAAATGCTTGTGCAGCATAAACAAACAAAAGTCATGGTGCGTATTTGAAAATCTAAGCACATCCCATGGCTTTAGAGGGATGTACTACACATTTTCAAGTCCTCATTTAACAGGCGAGGAGCTCCTAAAACCACTACACACTACAGATCTAACTAAACGTAATCAACATGCGAGTTGCTGAACTGTTGAACGGATCGGAGGTTTTTGTCTCACTTCTACTTTTTCTGACTTTCATAACATATCAGCTGCTTAAAGATTACATGCACAAATGGAGAGAACTGAAACCCGTCCCTGGGATTAGTCCAACTTACCCCTTTTTAGGAAACGCGCTCAACTTTAAGTCTAATGGAAGAGGTAAGTACTAAAAATATTTCTAATACAGGGTATAATAATAAAGATTTAAGGTATTATATTTTAGCAAGTTTTGTTTATGACAACTATATTGTATTTTACAATTTATGATAAACATAATATACATAAGTATGTATGATGTAGGCTATCCGTACAGTAACTACGTTGATTTCAGATTCAAATAGTAACTACGTTAATTTTGGGTGAGAACCCCCCCCCACACACGATTCAGTCTGTTGTCTGTCCTTGGTGACCCAAAAGGACATTTGCATGCACTCAATGCCTCCCTCTCCCGCGGAGCTGAATAATTGCACCTCCAAACGTCGTATCCTGGTAACCTAGAGATTTATTTTGCCCCACTTTTTGGAGGACTCTTTGAAGTGATAGTATAACCCACCCTAACTTCACTGCACGTTGTGTTTTATATGCACGCACACATTTATAGGCCTAGATAAATACACATTACACTCTGTCAAAATTTTAATAGGGCCTACAATATTTAGACGCATCCTTTAATTCAGACGCCTCTTCAAAGTTGCTAAATAAAGCCAAAACCCTCAACCATGTTCTTAAATATGTCTCAACACGAAAATAGAGTGAAAATGTGCAATTGTGAATGTATAAACTGCTGACATAAAGCCTGCCTTGAAGTACTTTCTTAAAGTCCCCCTGTAGTGAAAATCAAGTTTTTATGTTGTTTATTTGTCTATGTGGTGTTTTTAATATGCTTTTAGACAAACCATGTGCCAATCTATTAATCAACACCATTGCTGAGTATTTCCTCCTTAAAACTGTAGTTTCCCAAAGGCTGACCCAGAAATATGGTTTGAAACAGCCCTTGGTTTGCTACGTCACAAACCAATAACCAATCACGTCAAGGGATCGATTCCTATCACTAGCATGCAAAATATACCAATACCAGCACAAAACCAAAAATAAATCAGAGCAAAAACCCATGAAGCTGTGGTTTAATGTGAATTTAGAACCGCTAACTTGCATTATAACCCATGGCAACAGTGTAAAAGTAGCCCGGAGTCAGACGCACCTCTCCCACACGCGTATGCTCGCGGGCGCGAATTAACAATCACAAACGGCAGCATTCGAGTCTTCAAGGCATTTTAGGACACAACATCATCAAGTAAGTAACTTTAACGAATATTACAGTATTCACTGTAGTTGTCCGCTAGTAAAAACATAGTTTTATCAGTCATTATCCGTGCATGCCATTGTTTTGCGGTTACTACAGTTCAGTGGATCAGGAGGCGCTGGCTGGTGTGACTGAGTGGAGGCGGGACTAACTTGCATATTCATAGATCTGCGTATAGTAAATGAGGCAAGGGTGTAGAGTTACATTCAAGCTATTTTAAGGCATGAGAAAATTATTTTCACAAGAAAAAACATTTAAATATGTCATTTTGATGATCAAAGATAAGTTTTAAGGGATAAAATATTTGAATACAGGGTGACTTTAAGAGTTTTCTTGTCGTATGTCTGCTCTCATTCTCACACTTATTACATCCGAGTACAAAAAGATGACCTCTGGTATTTGGATATTCAAATAATAGAATCATAATGCTATCATTTAATGCCCTACTGAACACCACATTTTCATGACTCAAATAAAGCTTCACAAATCAGATTTTTATCTTATTCTATTAACTCATATGTAAACATTCGTTATGTAAACTCTTAAAGTAGCCTACTTTTCCTTTGTCCAGTGACTATTCTGAGAAATAACACGCCCACAAACACACCTGCCACGCGCGCCCATCAAACAGCTAAAACGCGCGCTCTGGTGTCAGTTTTGTAACAATAAATTTAAACAATAAATGTTTTTTTATAGAAATACTGGAATTATATTATCACATGTCAGGTCAACACCGGATTGTGTAGCCTACAATGGATTTCCAATTATCCAAACGCGTTATATAATTTAAGTGTCCATACATCTCTGATAAACTGTAAAACAAGGAGCAAGATCAGTAACTGCACGCAATGAATATATGAGTTCTCAGTTGTTTATGTGTGACTTACAACTTGCGATATAGATTGATTAAGCAGTCTACAGTAGCCTATGTGCAAACAGCCTAGGGCAGGGGTGTCCAAACTCGGTCCTGGAGGGCCGGTGTCCTGAAGAGTTTAGCTCCAACCCCAATTAAACACACCTGAACCAGCTAATCTTATAGGCATACTAGAAACTTAAAGGCAGGTGTGTTGAGGCAAGTTGGAGCTAAACTCTGCAGGACACCGGCCCTCCAGGACCGAGTTTGGGCACCCCTGGCCTAGGCCTATACATTGTTATAAATAAATAAATAAAAATCCAAACATAAACACACCAAACTTAAATTAACCATTTCAGAGATTTTGCAATTCTTTAGTAAATTCATTGGGTTGTAGCTGCACTTGTCAGGGTTATCCAAAGTCCAGCAGCAAATTCATTATGAAACACCGGAGAGCTGATAGAGACACTCGCATCGCCGTGAGTCTGGCTGGTAGGATGGTCGCGATCGTCGGTGTGTACGTTTGGGTTCGTAGCCACGACGGTTTGCATTATTCTTTTGACATATATCACATATGAGCTGCAAAAAAAACTACCTGCACAACTGGAAAGAACTGAAGCCCATCTCTGGCATTGGAAACACAAATCCGTTCATTGGGAACGCGCTGCAGTTAAAATCGAACGCTGGAGGTGAGAATAGCTTTTTTTCTCTCTACCCTTACGACGTTTGCCTGGTAAAATCTGCTCAATAAATATAAAATACACGTACAACGTAGCCTATACATGATACTATTTCAAAATAAATGACTTTAGTCAAACGAATAATTGATAAGAAAAAAAGTAAAGCAATGAAAGTGTACTACTAACACATTATAACATATAATTCCTTTAAAGTACATTTGTAATTGTTGTATACCTATCAATGCAGTTTTAATACATGATAATAATTGAAATAATACAGAGAGTATTGCATTTTTAAAATCAACTTTTTACACCTTAGGACAGGGGTGTCCAAATCAAGTTCCTGGAGGGCCACTATCCAGCAGAGTTTAGCTTTAACCTAGAGTTAAGCTTTACTCACCTGAACCAGCTAATCAAGGTCTTCAGACTTGCTAGAAACTTCCAGGCAAGTGTGTTGGAGTGAAACTCTGCAGGACAGTGGCCCTCAGGAGCAGGATTGGACACCCCTGCCTTAGGACTATTAAAAAATTAGACAACTCAAATTGTATAAGAAATAATGACCAGTCACAACACTCAAAATGTAAAGTTTCCCCTCACCATATTTCCTGGGACTAGGTGTCTAATTTTTACACTGGTGAATATTTTGTATATGCAAAAACTGGACTTACACGAACCATAGTTGAAAACAATATTGTTGACACATATAGATTCCTATGTGGCAACTATCCCCTGTCTCTATAAATTGTAACATACAAACTTAATGTCCATGTTACTGTGAACAATGTCAGTTGTATTGGACTTAAAGTAACCTTTCATTTAAGAACAAAAGTTGAAAACTCTCTTTCAGATTTCTTTTGTCAGGTGGTTGGCTACACAAAAGAATTCTGGAATTCTCCTCTGTTTAAATTATGGATTGGACCTGTGCCATTTCTCATCTTATACCATGCTGAGACTATTGAGGTATTGTCCACTTGCATATAGACTGAAAAACATGCACACTCATCTGTTATGATCAGGGTCTTTGGCCTAGTATTAGTATATTTCACAGTATGAGTGGATGTTTGAAGATCAAGATAACCTTGGTGAGTGAACTTACTGTATCTCACAGCACCACAAAATAGAGGACTGTGCATTAAATATAAGAAAAATATAATATATGAATGTTATCTATGTACAAAGAAATACATAAGGTATTAAATATTAGAAGAACATATGTAAAAAGAGAATATACATAGAGTATTAAAATCCAATGCCATGCCAGTGTAATGCAAGTCCAATGTCCAATGAAAGTGTTAATAAAGTCCAAAGTCCAATGCAAGTGTAAGTAAAGCAAGATTCAGTGTTCCAAAGACATATAGTATCAACAACAGGATAAGGAAATGTTTAAGCAGACTGAAGACTTTGGTGGTGATAGTCAAGTAGTTAAAGTTCTAGATCAGAAGAATGTCTCGGGTTAGGCATGTAACCATGGTTCCCCGAGGGGACCGGTGTCTGAAGTCAAGTCAAGTCAAGTTTATTTGTACAGCGCTTTTCACGATACAAATCATTGCAAAGCAACTTTACAGCAAATTAAGTTTCTACACTATTTAGTGGTAGCTTATCTGTGGTGACTGTCAGTTAATGTACATATGGCAGAAATGTACGGAGAAATATGTGTGAAGTATGTGTGAAACAACTCCAATCCCATTGGCCCACGTATCCCGTGACATCACAGGTGGGTGGCCAGAACTATAAGAGAGCACCTGCCGAATACATCACCAATTTAGCTGTCTGAAGGAGATGTGAAAACAGGCAAGCCCTAAGCATGGCGAGGGGACTCAGCATCTCATTCCCTCTCGGGGAACCATAGTTACATGCGTAACCTGTGACGTTCCCCTTCTCCGAGGGAACTCACACTGTGTCCTCTAGTGGACACTTTGGGGAACGGAATGCCCACTCAGCCATGCCACGGTGCATGCCTGTTCACCTGGTGAGAGAGCAACAAAGGAAGCGACAGATATACACTGAACCTTCCTTCAGAAAGGGGGCAAGCCACTGACGCCTGGGGCCACTAACATAACTCGTAAAAATGGGGAACCCATGCCAATCAGGAGGGACATCCCATTAATCAAGCTAAGAACACAGCTATCCTCAGAAGGTTAAGTTACAATAAGCCAAAGCAGGATGCAGGGCCCAAGGAGAGACCGGACCTTCAGTCAATGGTTCGCCAACAAGCGAAACACATAAGAACAACATCAGTCCAGCCTCGAGCCCAATGTAAGCATTGTCTCTTAGAGCTCACCTGTCTCAGTGCCCAACTCCTAAAGAGAGGAGGGGTGCGAGTGGCCATGCTAGTCTTTTGATCCTGCCTATTAGGGATGTGCCCGAATCCGAATACCATGTTCGGAAAGGAAATGACGTGTTCTATGGAACCCCTAAAGGGAATAAATATGAGATGGGAGGGAAAAGTATATTTCAATGCTTTCTCTCGCAATTATGTTGATGGGTAATTATACTGTATATAAATTGTGGGCATCAGGGAGCCGCTATTAATATGCAGGGGATTAACATCGCTTTTGAATGTGGCATTCGTGATCACACATACTCTTTGTGTATAATGCGGAGCGGCAGTAATTATCACACATTTTACAAGATTAGATGTTTGTCAGTGGTGCTCAGGATCTGCAAATCATTTGCCATCATTCTATCAGTCATCTCTCTTTACTCTGTTTATGTGGTATGTTAAATTTTTAGTAATGTAATGTAATAGGCTAACACTATCAAGAGGCTAATCGTGTCCCTTTAGTGGCTCCGTAGAACGCGTTATTTGTTTTCAGTGCCTTTCTGAATACAGATTCACAATTAGGGCACATCCCTGACATCCCTACCTATGATCCTCAGATCGAGACAGACCAGCCCCCTCAGAGGTTTAGAGGAAGACTTGGGACGGCAGGGAATGAACTTCCCAAAAGGCAGCAGACTGCGCCTTCGCCTCCCTTAACTTCATGACAAACCCTTGCCCTCATCTAAGTCTCTGAGTAAGTCAGCTTGGTAAGCTTGTAACACAGCCATTGTGTGCAAGGCTCCACCAGCTTGACCTGCCGTCACATACACCCTGCCATCCAGACACGGCCTTAAGTGGTCTTAAGTCTTAAAAGAAGACGACTCATCCTGGGAGAGAACATTCACGAGCATCCTCTCCACAGGGGGCATCTTTGCATATCTGCGCTCAGCAGCACCCTCAACATTATCATAATCCACATGCTAAAAAGATCCTGCCGAGCCGAACACTGTCCCATGATCTCACTAACCCCGTGTGGAGGTCGGGAAGAAAGGGGAGACTCATGGGGGAGGGGAGGTTATGATCAGCCAGAATGCGCTCGTCTAATCCACCACAGGTGGGCATCTGCCTTTCACATGAACAAACTAAATCAAGCCTCTTAGTGGCGTGCACCATTACTCCCAGCATTTCCCTGTATGCGGGACTGGAGTTAGGTTAGGAGGATTCAGTTCTCACACTATCATCGCCAACCACAACCACACCCTGACTCTCACTAGATGAGCCCAATATAGCGGAAGCTTTAAAAAGGTCCATACCCTTCTCAAACTTTTCTGCAATCTCGACCTGCGAACCTCGCGATCTGAGTCTTCGCTGTGCCTCAGCAGCAGCGGGAGCCGAAGCGCGAGACACAGATGCTTGTCTCTTATCCCACGAGAAGAGGGACAAATGCGAATGTAGCGTTCTCATTGAAAATCTCACATTCAGAGCCCTCGGGAATCAAACGCGCAAGCTCCTCACCAAGACACATAACGCATAGATCGAATGTGTCCTCAGGTGTCAGAAACCTCGAACACAGAGGCACACAGTTTCTAAAACGTTCACTTGCCTTGGTTTCTCCATAACACCTTCACATGCACTGTCAAACAAATGGCTCCTGAAGGCAACAAAAGTTGGTGGTGTGTTCGGCAGGTGCCCTCTTATACTTCCGTGCTACCACCTGTGATGTAATAGGCTATGTGGGCCAGTGGGTCTGGAGTTGTTTCACGTGTGCTTCAGACACCGATCCTGCTGGTGGCAGTCCCCATATTGTCCGCTAGAGGATGGAGCATGAGTTCCCTAGAAGGGGAACCATGATTTCACTTCATTTCAGTAGCCATTGTTGGCAAGTAGATTCAAAATGCTTACAGTAATGCAAGGAATAAAATACAGTAAACATCTAGCTAAACATATAGGGTTAGGGTTAGTCTAATGCCACAATCTTTAAGAAATCTAATGGTAAAAAGTGCATCAAAACGGTTGCAATATTCAAACATTTTACTTTGACATTTTTTACATTGCAAATATATCAATACTCAATACATCATCTAACCCTAGTGGTCACACTCATGTGATACAGTATTATGAAGTTTTACAAGTCCTCACTTTTCTGTTTTATATGTTGCTCTTGGCAAATCCTACCGCTTCTACAGACAGTGCTGAGTAACCCTGTTCACATGGACAAGGCCTACGCATACAAATTTCTGCACCCCTGGCTGGGAACAGGACTACTCACAAGGTAAACTCATTTAACAAATGCAACTTTTTTTAATTAAATTCAAGACAAGTCAAGCCAAAGTCTTAAATTCCCTTCTGACTTTCCTTCTGTTAGTACTGGGGATAAGTGGAGACGTAGACGTAAGATGTTGACCCCAACATTTAATTTCTCAATACTAACTGAGTTCCTGGAGGTGATGAATGAACAGGCGGAGGTGCTCATTGAGAAATTTGAGAAACAAGCTGGGAAAGGCCCTTTGAACTGCTTTAACCACATCACTCTCTGTGCCCTTGACATCATCTGTGGTTTGTGTGGTTTTCTGACTGCAATTTATCCTGTACACTTTAACATCCTTTACTGATAGTCTGATATGTGCAATTTAAGGGTAGATAAGGTACAAATACAAATGTTAAAGAGAACAATGGGTACCTTGAACAAGACACAACTTACCTTAGCGATATATAATTTCTGTCCGGAATGAAAACAAGGCTGTGAAAGATAGAGCTACAGTGTGTTCAGTGGATCGTACAACAAACCGATTGTACAAAATGTCTTTCCGAAAATAACTTTCAGTAGATGAGAATTCCGCAAAGCAGTTTTGAAAGTTGTGAGTTGTAAAAATTATGTGATTTTGGACCGTTATACAGTGCATGCCATTGTAAAGACTGTACTGTAAGTTTATACCTCACAGCCCTGTTTTCAACCGCATAAAATTCTAAACTAAAAGTCTATTGAAATAACTTTTGTTTGTGTGTTTATGGCGGTTTTGGTTTTTAGTGAAAGGATGGCAATGCAAACTTGATTGATGATGTGGAGCAAGTATCACATTTTAAAACAGAATTGTTACATTTCAGAGACTGCCATGGGAAAGAAGATCTATGCACAGAGCAACCATGACTCTGAGTATGTGCGCAGTGTGTACAGGCAAGTGCTTTTAACATTTACTAGTGTTAATATGACAGGGACATTTTTAGGGTGGATGCTAGACAGATATAAGGTTGTGCATCCGAGTACAAATCAATATTGGTTTGTAACTGCGCAAATGACTGTGTGTGTTTTACTAGCTTGTGAGTTAGCTTTTATTCCTAGGTGATGCTTGTTTAGATAGAGCAAAGGGCGTGCAACGGATGACTTTGTGTCTTTATAAAACAGTCTAGACTCTAGAGTCATGGTTATATTTAGTGTCATGAAAGTTTCAAAAAACTTCAAAATAATTCTAGCCAGAAATTATTGTGTACATATAACTAGTCAAGTTTCAAGTCAAGTCAAGTTTATTTGTACAGCGCTTTTCATGATACAATATACAACTAAAATGTTTTATATATATAATGGAAATTCTATCCAACTTCTTAATTCAAGGTAGCATGCTATTCCTTAAAGGACAACACTAAGATCAGTCATGCTTGCTGTTTAAATGTGCTCTTAAATGACTTAAATGAAACTTGAAAATATTCCATAGTCCATTGCTTTATTGCCCCCCCCCCCCTCTCTCTCTCTCTCTTTCTCACACACACACACACACACACACACAAGATACAAAATACAACAACAGCAAAAAACACAATAAGAATAGCAATAATGGAACATTTAAAAATAAAACATAATGGAGTATTGAAGCCCAACATCACTAATCACAAAACAAAAAGATATGTAAAAGTTCAAGGCTTTACAGACCATTAATAAATAATGAAGATGATATTTACTAACACTTGGCATTTCTTTTATTCTGATTGGTACAGGATGAGTGACATCATCACCAGGCGCCAGAGGATGCCCTGGTACTGGCCTGATTTTGTGTATAACTATTTTGGTGAAGGCAGAGAACACAACCGTAGTCTAAAGATCCTCCACTCCTTCACAGAGAGTGTGAGTGTTTATGTAATATCTGTCCACATTCATTCTGGTCAAGGCTGCATTCTGATTACCTGTGTGCTTTTTTTCTGTCATGCAGGTGATTAATGAGAGGGCGGAGTACATCACCTACGTTGAGTCTGACAGCGAATCAGATCAGGGGATGAGGAAAAGGCGGGCTTTCTTGGACATGCTGTTGAAAGCAACAGATGAGGATGGGAAAAAGTTAACTCACAAAGATATCCAGGAGGAAGTGGACACCTTTATGTTTGAGGTAGTATTACAATAATGAGTGATGGGAGGAACAATGCTTTATGAAATTATTCACTGTTTCAAAGTGCTCAAAGGCTGGCGGCACCTGCTGGTTAAAATAATAACTCATCATTGAGATTGTGAAAACTCATCTCAAACATATATATCATAATCACCATAATTATGTAAAGTATCATAAATACACCTCTTTAAAACCAATTACAAATGTTTTCAGAAATACCCTTAAATATTAATGTTCTGTCAAATTTGTGTTCTTTATTAATGTATAGTGCTTGTTTTTCTGTGTTATTAGGCAAGGCTTGGTAAACTAGGTCATTATCATCCACCTTTTCTGTATTATACACTTATTCAAATTTATTAAATTAAAAGAACCTACATAATAAAACTTAAATGGGTCATATGATGCGATTTCAAGTTTTCCTTTCTCTTTGGAGTGTTACAAGCTCTTGGTGCATAAAGGAGATCTGTAAAGTTGCAAAGACTAAAGTCTCAAATCCAAAGAGATATTCTTTATAAAAGTTAAGAGTCAGCCACACCTACCTAAAACGGCTCGTTCTAACACGCCCCCACATATCTAGGTCACTATGTGGATATATTAGCATAATGCAGCCCAAATGTGCACGCAAAGAAAGAAGGCGTGTTTTCAGGATCAATTATGACTGCTATGACAATCTGGCGCTTCTGAATCAGCGATTGTATGTATGTTTTGTTACTAGTTTAAGTATTTGCTATTGACTGTTCAAATGCGGAGTTTTGCGCAGCGCAGAGTAACGTGTCGTGTTTGAGAGAGGCGAGGCATAGAGGACCTACAATAGTGTACAGTATTTGAAAAATAATGAGTTTTTTAAACATTAAAGCATAACATACACAAAATAATGATCTTTAAAATAGCATCATATGACCCCTTTAAAACCATTAGACACTTTTCATGGGGTCACCAAACCAACGCCATCTAGCGGCGAATCACTAAAAATTCTAAAATGTTTTGAAACCAATGTTTGAAACGGCATGATGCAATAAAGCCTTGTTTGCTGAAATCAAGTAACTTGACAAGTTCGATACATCCAAACGAAATAAAAGATTTGCAAATGTTTCGAAGCTTCATGAATCAGAGTTTCGAAAGCAGCCATCACTAACAATAGTTTCATTTTAGAGTGCTGTTATATCCTAATGGCGTGATTCCAATGAGCCTTTTCCCTTCATTTTTCAGGGTCATGATACGACAGCAGCTGCCATGAACTGGGCCATACACTTGTTAGGATCCCATCCTGAAGTCCAAAAAAAGGCACAACAAGAACTATTTGAGGTTTTTGGTATGTTAAGCCCACTTGTGGTTCATATTGTACAGTTATACACTGAGAATAAGGGTTTAAATCATTACTTTGTTGTGAGATAAAGAGCCTGAAACAGCTTGGAACTCATTTTGATAATTTTGCAATGCATGTGTGTGTCAGGCGAGTCAGAGAGGCCTATTAACACAGAGGATCTGAAGAAACTGCGTTATCTGGAGAGTGTGATAAAGGAGTCTCTGCGGCTCTTCCCCTCTGTTCCGTTTTTTGCCCGCACCATCTGTGAGGATACACAGATCAGTGAGTTCCTTATATTAGTCTGCTTGTCACATATTCATTCATTCTTTGGGTCATGCGCACATTGAGTAATGAGGTATTTTGTTAATTTATAAATTTTATAATTTATACAGTTATTTTATTTACAATGGATTTATACAGTTAATTTATACAGCTAATTTTTTCATCCATTTTGTTCTGTTCATTCATCAATTTCAGCAATAATTCACACACAAATAGGTCCAAACCCATATGACCTACTGTCTTCTGTGAATGATTTAATAATGTGCTGATAGCTGGTCACCCCCCAAAATATATTTTTTTATTATTTACTCACCCCAAATGTCATTGAAAATTCTACTGCTATGTTTTTGGAACACACACACACACACACACACACACACACACACACACACACACACACACACACACAAAACACCTTTAATCCCATTATGATTATAATGATTATTATTATTATTATCATAATCATTAATATTATTAAAGTCCCTTTTAAAGAAAACATTGGAATCAGGGATTGAAATTAACTTTTCACTCCCCAGCCAATTTGGTTACTAAAGTTAAGTTCCCGGCCATTCATAACTTCTACTAAAAAACTTCATAAAAAAAAGAAGAAGAAGAAATAAACCAACAGCTTGAGGCTGTCTACACTGGACGGGACAAAGCAACCGTTGCAAATCATTTTGTGTCAGTACTAGGGGTGTGCGATATTGACAAAAAAGAATATCTCAATATTTTCTGGAATTTTATCGATAAAGGTAATTAGACAATATTTTGCTGAGTGTGTTATTGTGCTGATATCTTAATGATTACCGTGGACAGCTGACTCTTAAAGTTTTTGATATATATTTCATATTCTGTGTGGTCAGTTCAGCAGTGATATAAATTAATCTTTTTCAATAAGTTTAAATTGATTTTTACCTTTTATGGGTATTTTTTACCTATAAAGTCATTTTTCTAAAATTGTGCATCATCTTTTGAGTCAACTTCTTACGTTTAATCAGTCAATTATAATAATAATACATTTAGGTTGTTACTAAACAAATGAAATCAGTATCAACAAAATTAATCTTTGCAGGAGTTGCATATGAAGTGGCATTTAGATCTATTTACACATGTTAATGCAGCTTAGAGGGACATGGAATGGTTTAACCTGCAGTTACAAAAGCATACATTTTGATATTTTAAACATGACATTTGGAATACTGACATTTGAAATTATTTAAAAAATGAAAAGATACTTTAAACGTAAAATTAAAACAATTAAAACTGCCTGTAGGTGGAAGCAAGTCACTGTCAAGTGAATCATTGCGATTGAACCGAATCATTTAAACGGTTGATTCATTCAGGAATGAAACACCGTCATGTTGCTCAGAGACACAAAACAGCGCTGTGGCAGTGTTTGAACTGATTTTTGTTGGCGAAATAGAGCAAAAACAGCCAATATGGTGTCTAAAATGTAAGTCTCTTGATATTAACTTATTGTTTATTGAACTGTTGTATAAAATCAATATCACATTTGTAACCATGCTGATTTTTTTTTAAACGGCACTCTTCGTGAATATCAAATCATATTGTGTGATATTGATTAACTATATGAAATTATATAATTATATACATTTTCTGCCCCTTGACAGTGTCAGAAATTCAGCATGATCAACGCACAGTGTGTTTGCTGCAACGATCTGCGTCTATTCAGCAGCCAATGAAATTGCAACATGAAATGACAAATTGATCCATGAGACAAGAGGTGCTAAAATTTCAATGCCATGGAGGCAAAAAAAAGTAGAAGGCATATTGGTATGTGGGATACCCATAAAGAACAAATTCTTGTTGAGTTGTGGCAGCAGAGGGCATGTTTGTACGATGTGTCTTCTAGCTGCTATCATGACCGCACCAAAAAGGACAAAGCATGGTGACAAATTGATCCATGAGACAAGAGGTGCTAAAATTTCAATGCCATGGAGGCAAAAAAAAGTAGAAGGCATATTGGTATGTGGGATACCCATAAAGAACAAATTCTTGTTGAGTTGTGGCAGCAGAGGGCATGTTTGTACGATGTGTCTTCTAGCTGCTATCATGACCGCACCAAAAAGGACATAGCATGGAAGGAGATAGCGGAGGAACTCCAGCTGCCAAGCTCCCTGTGCAAAACTGGGATCCCAAATTGTCCTCTTTTCTCGAGCCATGAGCAGGTCCATATTGCCCTCTTCTGCCGGCGCCTCTTCTTTGTTTCAGCGCACATGAAAGCACAACTGCCAAAGCGTGATCCGTCTTGATGTACCGGTATTTGTTTACCCTTGTTAGGACATTGCGCTGACATGTGCTGCAGCCGTCGCAGCCTACGATTCAATAGGTGTCTTCATCATACAGTCTACATGCTTGTCGTACCCAAGTTTAAACGATCCATGTCGCACAGCGTGATAAAGTAATGATCTTATAGGATTGCTAAAATCGTGCAGTATATCCCGGGCTTAAGAGAGTGAAATATAAGGTCAAATGCTGACAAACACAGAAACGGACACTCAATTACATTTTGACAGTACTGCTACCAAAGCGGGATTTCTGACTTTTTTCCATCGCTCTCTTTCTCCCTCTCTCATACACACATTTATATATTAGTATGGCACTTTACAAGATAATGATAAACTCTGGACACTACAGCACACAAATAACATTTTTAAGTACTTTTTAATTAATTTTTAAATAAGTCACAAATCACATTTTTTTAATGCCCGGTCAATTGTATATATTAGATAAACTGTAATATAACATCAAAGTAACCTTGGTTAATAGGTTAATAAAGGTTTATAAAATAAGTAATCTTTTCTAACGTAGGTGACGTCACTTCCTGTTTGTTGCTGCCGTGTGGTTTGAGTTTG
>NW_015505814.1:530935-532798 GCF_001515645.1 Sinocyclocheilus grahami
CACACACACACACACACACACACACACACACACACACAAATAACCTTTATTTATTTTTTCCCCATGCAGTAAAGTATCCAAAAAGTAGGAAATCTTTTTTATTTTTAATTTAATTTTATTGGTTTTGATTTACGTTCCACTCAAAAAATAACAGCACACACGTTTAAATCAACATAAAGGTGAATAAATAATGATGTAATTTTCACTTTTTAGTGAGCTATTCTTTTAAGAAACTGTAAAGATGGACATTTGACATGATATTTGTGTTTGTATTCAATAGATGTCTATAAAGTCCCTAAAGGAGCAAATGTCATCATCATAACTTATGCCCTTCACCGTGACCCTCGCTTCTTCCCTGACCCTGAAGAGTTTCGTCCTGAACGTTTCCTCCCAGAGAATTGCGTCGGTCGCCATCCTTATGCCTTCATCCCATTCTCTGCCGGCCTTCGCAACTGCATCGGTGAGACCTACACACACCAACATAAACATACATAAAAATAATGTATCATTCTACCTTTCCACAGTTTTTTTTATAAATAACATACATAGTTTAATGTTTGTGTGTATTCAGGTCAGCGTTTTGCTATAATGGAGGAGAAGGTTATTCTGGCTTCTATTCTGCGCTACTTTAACATAGTAGCATGTCAGAAAAGGGAGGATCTCCGGCCACTGGGCGAACTGGTACTGCGACCAGAGCGAGGCATCTGGATCACGTTGGAGCGCAGAGAGCACTAATATACACATAGCCAAAACAGTGTCATGAGAATTTGTACAAGATGGCAGTATTGTGTAGTGCATGATTCAAACCTAATCTTACCCATAAAGCCTAAACCATGTTTGTTCTACACTTTTGTATGATATCCACCTTATTTTGCAATGTGGAAGCAAGCTTTTTTCTTTGAATATGCAAAACTTCTGATTCAGTAGACACTATAGCCTATAGGTAAATAACTGGAAGAATAACAAAATGTAGTAAATGGTACAAAAAAAGTTTTTATGATTGTGATAATAAATTAAAAGAACATGATAACAGTTTGCAATATAGAGAACTGGAAGTGAATGACACCGGAAGCCTTGCACGCTCAAGTTGTGTTCAAAATAATGTGGATACGATTATGCAATTTTGTCATGAGATTGTGTTGACACAATTACACAATAACACATACACACAATGACTTTCAGAAGTGCAACTATTCTGTAACTGAAAATACTACAAAATGACTGAGGGCTTTAGAAAATATACTATAAAAATTAATTAATGAAATTATTCAAAAATGACCATGAGTAAACTTTTTAATAATATACACTTAAATTAACTCTGGTTTGTGTGACATTAAATGTTAATAGATAATTTTTTGAGTATCAGTCAGATTATTATTTTTTTTTTCTCTACGTTGTCATTTTACACATGTAAATCTAAAGACGTAGTAATATTGTAGAAACATGATTTTTACTAATGGTTAAAAATGCAGTTAAATACTATTAAAGCATCTTTAGTGTTTCATTCTCAGTTTTAAGGTTTCATATTTTTATTTTGTTTATTTTTTTCTCACTCATTTTGCACTCTAGCCATGAAGATCATCAACACACAAATAATTACTCAAACATGCACCATGTGGCACATATGCCATAAGCATGTACAGTGTTGGACTGCACATGAATGCTCATACCTCATTCTATAGGTCAGAAAAGTCAGCATGAAATGTCTGCAATTAGGACAACATCAGAATAAATGATGGAGACTATAATGACTTGTTGAAAAAGATCCTTGGCTAGATAAGACTCAAGAGGGAGAGACCAGAGTTAGGGAATTAATGTGACAGACACATTGCAATCTACTGATAACGGTAAAAAAAAAAAAAA
>NW_015505814.1:534049-534665 GCF_001515645.1 Sinocyclocheilus grahami
GATTCCTGTAATTCATTTTACCAAGACTGTTGTTTAGGTCATTGAAATGAACAGATCAGGGTATTATTTTATTTCTGACGGGCTGCTCTCATCATGCGTCAACTCTTTCTCCTCAGTTTTTTCAGTCTGTTTGATATGAAAGAAACAGACTGAATTATGATATTTTCCATTGCCAAGCTGGATCTTATCAATTGATTATGGCCATCAAATGTTTTGCTATATGTTATCACAAAGAAAACTATCCTCTTAACATCCCTCCACTGGGCACGAGGGCCGTCAGAAAAAGTGGACTGTGATGCACGTGTAAAAACATTCAGAGCTATTTTTGGCAAAGCTTAATTGTTACAGCACCCAAGTCAAACTCTTAATGACTTTCTGCTATCTTCAGACATCATCCAATCTAGTCTTTCTCTGTCCTCATTCTTCTGCTCTCTCTCTCTCTCTTCTTTTTTCTTCTCATCTGTGTACTTTCTTTTTCCACCCAACCAACAGGGTCAGATCGTTGTCCCACAAAACCACTGTGCACACATTTTTGGAGCCATTCAACATTTGGCACAGCAACTTCCTTTAATGACAGACCCCTTATCTTATGGTAAAGCAACAGTTCAAATAAAAT
>NW_015505814.1:534675-535151 GCF_001515645.1 Sinocyclocheilus grahami
TAGACATCGTTTCACTAAACGTGTTTTGATAAGCTAACATTAGTACAAATGGTAGCCCTATGGCTTGATCTGTATTTGTTAAAAAGCACAAGGCCCATTTCTTCTTCTTCTTTTCTTTCTTATTATTCATCTCCTCATTTAACTTCTCTTTTCCACTTTCTTTTGTGCTCAGATGTGTTTGCTTGCTAGTTGTGAGCAGATACAATACAGTGTCCCTCAGGGCTGCAGTTAATTAAAACTTTACCTCCCTCTGCTTGTTTTTGTGTTGTCCTCTATATTCTTCTCACATTGACTACTGCATTATTTTGACACCAAAGCCATTGATACTGTGCTATTACCCACAACTCTGATATATGTGACCACCCACTTCCATATTAGAGTAGAAATTAAGACAAGGCTTAAAATAATGGTCTCCTGTGGAGGAGAAAGGATTCAAGCTGTAATTTTCAGCCCTGCCTGAGGCAACAGAAACATGC
>NW_015505814.1:536781-537575 GCF_001515645.1 Sinocyclocheilus grahami
ACATTTGTAACCATGCTGATTTTTTTTTAAACGGCACTCTTCGTGAATATCAAATCATATTGTGTGATATTGATTAACTATATGAAATTATATAATTATATACATTTTCTGCCCCTTATCTTGAATAATGTGATCATTCTTAATGCATATTAATAGACTGAATCATGAAAGAACACTCTAAATGCGTATGCGTGCTAGACTAACCAGACTTCATCACGTAACTTAATTAGTCGCTATGCGTGCACTCTGTAGGTGTGTTTTGTTTGGTTTTTGATATATACTCGATAATGTCATGATGTCACTTGAGCAGATTTGGCTTGCATGAACTTACCCAAGAAATTAATGAGTGAACATAACTTGACAGCGTTACCCGCTAAAGCTGATTTTTACCCTCATTTGGCGGGTTGGAGGGTGTTCATTTGTGTGTGTGCGTGTGTGTCAAGCACACATGTATAAGCAACTGGCTAGCTCAGGGCTCCAGAAACTGGCATGACGGTCTGCCTTTGAAGTGTGCACTGTGGTAATCTTACACCTAAATTGGCAGAAATGTGGGTCATGCCACCAATTTTTTCCTAGTTAACACACTCGTAGCATTTCATATTTCCTTACCAAAATCCTCTAAGGCAGAGTAAATTTAAAACAATTCTGTTAAATTAATTTAAATTTAATCAAAGTATTTCTAAATAGCCCTAAAGTCCAGGATACACTGCATGATTTTTGTCTGTCCCAGACGAAAGATTGCTATCGCTAAGCAATCGTGGCGATTTCTGTGATCGTGGCTCTTAATAGGTGGT
>NW_015505814.1:539366-543321 GCF_001515645.1 Sinocyclocheilus grahami
TCAGAAATTCAGCATGATCAACGCACAGTGTGTTTACTGCAACGATCTGCGTCTACTCAGCAGCCAATGAAATTGCAACATGAAATGACAAATTGATCCATGAGACAAGAGGTGCTAAAATTTCAATGCCATGGAGGCAAAAAAAAGTAGAAGGCATATTGGTATGTGGGATACCCATAAAGAACAAATTATTGTTGAGTTGTGGCAGCAGAGGGCATGTTTGTACGATGTGTCTTCTAGCTGCTATCATGACCGCACCAAAAAGGACATAGCATGGAAGGAGATAGCGGAGGAACTCCAGCTGCCAAGCTCCCTGTGCAAAACTGGGATCCCAAATTGTCCTCTTTTCCCGAGCCATGTGCGGGTCCATATTGCCCTCTTCTGCCGGCGCCTCTTCTTTGGTTCAGCGCACATGAAAGCACAACTGCCAAAGCGCGATCCGTCTTGATGTACCGGTATTTGTTTACCCTTGTTAGGACATTGCGCTGACATGTGCTGCAGCCGTCGCAGCCTACGTTTCAATAGGTGTCTTCATCATACAGTCTACATGCTTGTCGTACCCAAGTTTAAACGATCCATGTCGCACAGCGTGATAAAGTAATGATCTTATAGGATTGCTAAAATCGTGCAGTATATCCCGGGCTTAAGAGAGTGAAATATAAGGTCAAATGCTGACAAACACAGAAACGGACACTCAATTACATTTTGACAGTACTGCTACCAAAGCGGGATTTCTGACGTTTTTCCATCGCTCTCTTTCTCCCTCTCTCATACACACATTTATATATTAGTATGGCACTTTACAAGATAATGATAAACTCTGGACACTACAGCACACAAATAACATTTTTAAGTACTTTTTAATGAATTTTTAAATAAGTCACAAATCACATTTTTTTAATGCCCGGTCAATTGTATATATTAGATAAACTGTAATATAACATCAAAGTAACCTTGGTTAATAGGTTAATAAAGGTTTATAAAATAAGTAATCTTTTCTAAAGCTAGACATACGGTTATCCCATTCAACCACCGAGAAACCCCTGGCATTACCCAAAAAACTTACAGAAACTCAAGTCTGTTTTTGCATTCGTTCTTGCGCACCGCTTGTTTATGTGGTGTGCAAAATGTTTAAGAAGCTTGAGAGTTGAGTATGGCGTTCAGTGCAGGTGTAAATGCTTGAACTTTCCCATTTATTCTCTTGCATAAGAGTATATGATAATTTATGAATATCTGAGTGTTTACATGTCAGCAGAGTAGTCATTTTTGACGTGTTTTTAGAATAATTTTGGGTTAAAATGTGAAGCATTTACTTGGTCTAAAATTTGGTGACGATTTTTGCTTCAAAATGTTTCACTCACTACAATGTCTGTATCAGAACATATTTCCCACAGGGTCCCATTAGATTTTCAACCAAACCAAACTACATGATTACACAATATAATGGCTGAAGAAATCAATGCAGTGCAAAGGTTTTCTGTTTATACCCTATCAAGGCTAATTACCCTAGTTAAGCAAGTTCATTTATTTGGGGCAAACAATTAAGTTCTACTCTAAGAAAGTACTTTGCAGCAACTAATTAAAAGCAAACAAAAAATAGGTTCAAGTGTAAGTCACGGCGACATGTTTAGCACAGTCATTGCATCTTTTTGTTTTGTTTCAATTTGACCTCATATGTGTCTCAGATGTTATTATAGAACAAAAGGAACAAAACTTAGCCAGGCGTACCATTTCAGATATACACATGCACTAAATAATGTTTTATTAACAAGTTTCGGGAGGAGTACGATCAGATAATCAATCAGTCTGGCCCAGGTGGAGCTCGTCAGCTAATCACCTTAACAAGCACAATACGTATATACAGTGGGTATGGAAAGTATTCAGACCCCCTTAAATTTTTCACTCTTTGTTATATTGCAGCCATTTGCTAAAATCATTTATCACCCTGCAAATTAGCCAAGGCGGCCAATAGATCGAGCAAAGCCTCGAACTCACCTCACTCGACACCACCATTGTCCCACACAAGACCCGGCTCTCCTCGAGCTTTGGGTGGCAGCGGCAGGCCTTAAACAAGCCTGGGCCGCGCCCCAGTTCTCACCGCAGCAAAACCTCATTCGCTTACCGGTTCGGCGCCGCACGCAACGTCGCCTGCTGGCGTAGCTTCCCAAACTCCTATCCTTCCCCCTCCCTTCATTCTACCTCCGGCGGCAGATGTTGGTGTGAGGCTGTCTCCGCTAGCCACTCAAGCTCAGCCACCTTACTCTTACCCTTCCGCTACTCCTTTTTTCCTATCAATGGCCTGCAGCCCCCGCTGCAGACGTCCAAGCAGGGCATCATCAGCAAGCAACGCAAGCTTACTGGTCTCCTCCCTAATTTCCTTCTACCTCTTCCTACGTGCTTCCCTAAGCACCAGAGGCTAATCGACGAGACCTGTACTGGGGATCTTTCATATCCTCTGTCGCAATCTGCCGGCCCTAGGCTCACTCCTTTTCCGCCAGTCACCGCCGCTGAGCACCAGGCTTCATCGCGGCCGCCGCTCTGCTCGACCAGCCACACACTCTCCACAACGCAGAGGCTTAACCTCGCCTCCACCGGCGAGACTTCCAACTTCCCCGACATCCTCGTCTCATTCGGCCATACCAATATATCCTCCGATCGGAACGTGGATAGTATTTAAGTCTGAAGCAAACGCTGATTAATTTCCGACAAACCATTCTCATGGAGGGTAAACAAAGCTGATCTGTACGATCTATTCTTCACCCTGCAAATTAGCCAAGGCGGCCAATAGATCGAGCAAAGCCTCGAACTCACCTCACTCGACACCACCATTGTCCCACACAAGACCCGGCTCTCCTCGAGCTTTGGGTGGCAGCGGCAGGCCTTAAACAAGCCTGGGCCGCGCCCCAGTTCTCACCGCAGCAAAACCTCATTCGCTTACCGGTTCGGCGCCGCACGCAACGTCGCCTGCTGGCGTAGCTTCCCAAACTCCTATCCTTCCCACTCCCTTCATTCTACCTCCGGCGGCAGATGTTGGTGTGAGGCTGTCTCCGCTAGCCACTCAAGCTCAGCCACCTTACTCTTACCCTTCCGCTACTCCTTTTTTCCTATCAATGGCCTGCAGCCCCCGCTGCAGACGTCCAAGCAGGGCATCATCAGCAAGCAACGCAAGCTTACTGGTCTCCTCCCTAATTTCCTTCTACCTCTTCCTACGTGCTTCCCTAAGCACCAGAGGCTAATCTGTGCATGAGGCTGCCTCCGCAAAAAAGGTTACGGCCCCTCCTTATCTTCCTTCTAACCCTTCTCTCCAATCTAAACCTCAGTACACTTCATTCACAGCAGCCCCACTACCTACCCAACCGAATTCTGGAATTCTGCAACCACCCCCTGTGCCTAATACCATCAAGTCTCAGATTATCGCAGAAATTCAGAGCACTGGCTCCGGAGACCCGGAGACGGCCAACCCTAGTACCTCACTATTCGCAACTCGTTTTGCCATAACACACCCCTTAAAACCTCCTCAAGGCATCACTCGGTTTGATCCTCCAAGCAGTTTCACCCAGAACCATCCAACCTTATCTAACTGCTTTGAGAGGGAGAAATCGGGAAATGGCAGGTTGTACGTGAGGTGGAAAGCTTTCGTTTCCTACCTCAACACCTGTAAGAACCTCCAAACCCGGTCCATCAAAAGTTATCTAAGCGGCATCCAATTTTTTCACAAATTAATCTACGGGCGCCCCCTCTCCTGAAATGAACAATTCTGAAACATCTCTTTTGATCAGAGGAATTCAGCACTCTCATCCTCCAAGCCTGAACGCTAGACAGCCGATAACTTTCGACATTCTTTCTAAACATATCCACATTCTCTGCACAGGGTCCCACTATCTTCATACTGCTCATAGACTCGACGCAATGTTCATACTGGCTTTTCTTTTGGTTTCCTGAGATGCTTGGAATT
>NW_015505814.1:560929-603129 GCF_001515645.1 Sinocyclocheilus grahami
GGAAAAAGTTGAGTCTGTGATATAATGACTAAAGGAGCAAAACCGAATGCTGGAAAACTGTCGTGGAACTGAGGCAAGTTGGCTGTATATACAGTGGGTACGGAAAGTATTCAGACCCCCTTAAATTTTTGCAAATCTGCAAAAATGTCAACAATTCTGTGTTTTTCTGTCAATATGGGGTGCTGTGTGTACATTAATGAGGGAAAAAATTAACTTAAATGATTTTAGCAAATGGCTGCAATATAACAAAGAGTGAAAAATTTAAGGGGGTCTGAATACTTTCCGTACCCACTGTATATACAGCCAACTTGCCTCAGTTCCACGACAGTTTTCCAGCATTCGGTTTTGCTCCTTTAGTCATTATATCACAGACTCAACTTTTTCCGTACTACGACGAGACCTGTACTGGGGATCTTTCATATCCTCTGTCGCAATCTGCCGGCCCTAGGCTCACTCCTTTTCCGCCAGTCACCGCCGCTGAGCACCAGGCTTCATCGCGGCCGCCGCTCTGCTCGACCAGCCACACACTCTCCACAACGCAGAGGCTTAACCTCGCCTCCACCGGCGAGACTTCCAACTTCCCCGACATCCTCGTATCATTCGGCCATACCAATATATCCTCCGATCGGAACGTGGATAGTATTTAAGTCTGAAGCAAACGCTGATTAATTTCCGACAAACCATTCTCATGGAGGGTAAACAAAGCTGATCTGTACGATCTATTCTTCACCCTGCAAATTAGCCAAGGCGGCCAATAGATCGAGCAAAGCCTCGAACTCACCTCACTCGACACCACCATTGTCCCACACAAGACCCGGCTCTCCTCGAGCTTTGGGTGGCAGCGGCAGGCCTTAAACAAGCCTGGGCCGCGCCCCAGTTCTCACCGCAGCAAAACCTCATTCGCTTACCGGTTCGGCGCCGCACGCAACGTCGCCTGCTGGCGTAGCTTCCCAAACTCCTATCCTTCCCACTCCCTTCATTCTACCTCCGGCGGCAGATGTTGGTGTGAGGCTGTCTCCGCTAGCCACTCAAGCTCAGCCACCTTACTCTTACCCTTCCGCTACTCCTTTTTTCCTATCAATGGCCTGCAGCCCCCGCTGCAGACGTCCAAGCAGGGCATCATCAGCAAGCAACGCAAGCTTACTGGCCTTCTCCCTAATTTCCTTCTACCTCTTCCTACGTGCTTCCCTAAGCACCAGAGGCTAATCTGTGCATGAGGCTGCCTCCGCAAAAAAGGTTACGGCCCCTCCTTATCTTCCTTCTAACCCTTCTCTCCAATCTAAACCTCAGTACACTTCATTCACAGCAGCCCCACTACCTACCCAACCGAATTCTGCAGCTCAGGAACCACCCCCTGTGCCTAATACCATCAAGTCTCAGATTATCGCAGAAATTCAGAGCACTGGCTCCGGAGACGGACCCATCGCCAACCCTAGTACCTCACTATTCGCAACTCGTTTTGCCATAACACACCCCTTAAAACCTCCTCAAGGCATCACTCGGTTTGATCCTCCAAGCAGTTTCACCCAGAACCATCCAACCTTATCTAACTGCTTTGAGAGGGAGAAATCGGGAAATGGCAGGTTGTACGTGAGGTGGAAAGCTTTCGTTTCCTACCTCAACACCTGTAAGAACCTCCAAACCCGGTCCATCAAAAGTTATCTAAGCGGCATCCAATTTTTTCACAAATTAATCTACGGGCGCCCCCTCTCCTGAAATAAACAATTCTGAAACATCTCTTTTGATCAGAGGAATTCAGCACTCTCATCCTCCAAGCCCGAACGCTAGACAGCCGATAACTTTCGACATTCTTTCTAAACATATCCACATTCTCTGCACAGGGTCCCACTATCTTCATACTGCTCATAGACTCGACACAATGTTCATACTGGCTTTTCTTTTGGTTTCCTGAGATGCTTGGAATTCACAATAACTTATATTCAACTTATATTCATTATATCCAAACTCCATCCAACCATCTCTGACCTTTCCGTGCTCGACAGCGAAACTATCTCCTATTTCATCAAAGAAAGTAAATCAGATCAGAAAAAAAGAGGTCACCACGTCTAAATTTTTAACCTCCCATCACCAATCCAACCGTATCAGGCCCTTTTCCTTACCTACAATTCAGAAGATCTCAGTCTACATCCCCTATTCAGAAGCTCTCAGTCTACATCCCCTCTTGACCATCTTTTTGTCGATGCCTGACTGTAACCACCCCGTCACATGTTTTTGGTTTAAAAAACATCTATCCAAACGATGTTCAAAAAAACATCGTCCAACCAGTCATACCCATAGAAAGATTTCCAGCCACTCCTTCCAAATCGGAGCAATAACTACAGCAGCTCAAAAAGTAGTGCCCGCTCCATTTGATACTGCCACCGCAGTGCCCTGCTCATTTGATACTGCCGCCGCAGTGCCCTGCTTAATTTGATACCGCCGCCGCAGTGCCCCGCTTAATTTGATACTGCCACCGCAGTGCCCCACTCATTTGATACTGCTGCTGCAGTGCCTCCATTCGTCGTTTCGAGCCTAATGGCTTATTCAGCATTGGACCGGGCTCTCCCTTCCGGTGCAGCAGAGCCGCAGCTCCCTTCGGTCGCAGCAGGAGCCCTCCATCTGTTTTGAGCCCCATTTGCTTTTTTCGCTTCGGACCGGGCTCTCCCATCCGGTGCAGCAGAGCCGCAGCTCCCTTCGGTCGTGGTGAGAGCCCTCCATCTGGCGCTTTAAACCACGCCACGTATTCAGCTGCAAGAGGGACTCTCCCTTCCGGTGCAGCAGAGCTGCAGCACCCTTCGGATGCAGCGAGAGTCCCTCACCCGGTCTTCCATCGTGCTCCTCATTCGGCGACAGGTAGGGCTTGCCATCTGACGCGGAGAGTCGCAGCTCACGTTCAAGCACCGCACGACCCCTCCCAGTTGCCCTGCCGCCTCCTCGCACACCCTACTTTTATTGACGGCACGCATATTTTTGGGGGCTACTTAGTTTTCTCTCCTGCTGCTGTTTCATGCCATTGGCTTCTTTTGGGAGTTCTCTGGGTTCGGGCTTTAACCCAAGCTTGTAGCCCTCCCAACACACAGGTTTCCGTGTTTTATGGGGACTCTCCATAGGTATTTTTATAATTTTATCATTTTCATGATTTCATATACATGAAATTACAATAAATAGGGATTATAACAGCAGAATCATTGTAAAAATCTCTGTAAAATATTATGTTTGTTCTTGCAATTTTCAAGACCAGTAGAAAGTGAAATGTCAAGAGAGTGGCACTAAAAGTGTGTTGAGTTTTATCCAAAACAGATGAATGTGAATCTGGCAATGTTTTATAACATTGGTTGTTGTATGGCATATCGCGGAAGTTCAGAAATGAAACGTCAATGAGTGGCACTAAAAGGTTATTGTTCTGTTGCGTTTATTAGTAATTATTTACTACTTACACTTAACCATACCCTAAAACTAACCATAGTGTTAACAAAAGAAAACGTGAGATAAAAGTGCTTTTTTTATCGTGACTCATGTTTCGTGAGACTGGTACCTGAGTTACAAATCATGCACTATAGTAAAAGTGTTTTGAGGTCATAACATAGTATTGTGCAAGGAACCATGTAAAAATAAGAGTTTCATGAAAAGGAAAAAAACAATTGTGAATTGTATGTACAGTTTAGATAAGTTTTCAGAGTTTTGAAAATGTAGGTTAGAGGTACATTTTTCCAATGAGCCTAAGCTTTAAAGCTTGAAAATGGAAACAAAATCACCATAAAAATACAGTAAAACTAAAAATACAGTAAAACACACCACAGCCCAGTTAAACAGCTCAAATTAATGCATTCCGTCCAAAGCTATTTTCAGTCTGGTGGGTGTGTGTATGTGTGTGAATCTTAATTCTGTAGTGCTACTAATCAGACCTCATGTGCCTTCAGAGTAGAGAAGCTTTCCATTTGATTATGCATGGGGAATGGTGAAACTGTGTTCTTACTCCCTCCCGTGCATTTTTTTTTAAATTTGCTAACACCACCTAAAATGGATTTTCACAGATTAAAAATATGAAATGAAATAACCAAATGAAATAATGTAACACGACACAGAAAAAGAGAAAACCCAAACTCCACACTCTAAAACATTCTCTCGGAGTTCATTTAAGGTTGTTCTTGTTTTCATGTTTTAGGAGTCTGCAGGCAGCAGTTACTTTTGCAGCACAAAGTAGGTGTAGGATTAAGGATTTAGTACTGAACAAAGTGCATGGTCGGAGTGCTGGCCACAGAATAACTACTGCCCAGTGAGTTTTTGCACATCTTTTAATCTAAGTCCAGGGCTGTACACTTGTTAGGTCTCAGCACTGATGCTACTGTGCATCTTACTTATTTATTATAGCACAGAGGAGTTATTATTTAACAATGATAAAGTTGCCTCAGTAATGTGCTTCAAACAAAACTCTCTGAATTTCTTTTAAAGATACAATGCATGAACTTGGCAAAAAGTTTGTGACTAGTTCTTAGTGTAGTAGTATTTGTACTATGGGGAATTTGTATTATGGGGAAGTCGTGGCCTAATGGTTAGAGAGTCGGACTCGTAACCCAAAGGTTGTGGGTTCGAGTCTTGTACTGGCAGGGATTGTAGGTGGGGGGAGTGAATGTACAGCGCTCTCTTCCACCTTCAATACCACAACTGAGGTGCCCTTGAGCAAGGCACTGAACCCCCAACTGCTCCCCGGGCGCCGCAGCATACCCGGGCTGCCCACTGCTCTGGGGGTGTGTGTGTGTGTGTGTGTGCGCACTTTGGAGGGGTTAAATGCAGAGCACTAATTCCAAGTATGGGTCACCATACTTGGCCACATGTCACGCCACTTTAAAAAAATCCCTTTTTTTACATTTAATTTGTTACTATCATTACTAGCTGTGTATCTCTTAATCCTTGCTGTGTGTGATTAGTTTCCTTATTTTTGTTCTTCCATTTTATTTCTGTTCTTTCATCTTTCTTTTGGTTTCACTTTTTTCAAAACAAATTTTTTTTACCTGAATTACGTAAACCGAGTTCTCATGTGGCTATAGTAAATTAAATGGATTCAGCTATGGTTTATTTGTTCATTTTGACAAGCTCTGCATGTTGCATCCTAACTTGAGTTTGACAAATATGTATATGACAAGCTGCTGACACAGCGTTGTGTAATAAATTGCTCAATTTTGTTTGTCCATTGAAGTAAAAAGCTATTTTTTAAGGAATGATATACATAAAAGTGTTTTTCTATCTAAGTTTAACAGAGTGGTAAAGCCATTTATCTTTTTCAATGACCTTGTCTATGTTTGTTCAGTCCAACATTTTCATATCATATGCTTCAAACTTAAAATTCTGTCATGATCTACCCACCCTCATGTTGCTCGACATTCATATGATACCAGACACAGAAGATTGAGCTACACTCATTTTTATGAGCCCTTTGAACCATTCTGCCCTTTCGCCCCATTAGCAAACCCAGTTTATAATGAAAAACCCATCAATAAACAGGTATGAGCTTTGCATAAGCCCATCCAAACAGATCTGTGACTTTGAAAGACAGGAAGTGTATGTGCAAATATTTATAACAACATAGCTAGTTTAAGAACCCAGTTTGGAGAATGCCAAGTCTGTGGAGAAGGGTCTGGCTGCAGCCTCGCACTTGCACTCTCAGACGTGCATTCTCAGGCTTGCATTCTCAGACACTTGCGCTTCCGCTAGCGACGTCACTTGCAGGCTTTATTTTTTATTTTGTTCTATTTTTTATTACTTTTTGTTTGAATCTCTCAACATTTTACAACAGTAGCCAGGTGGTGAAGATAAGAAAAAAGAAACTAAATTACGAAGTCATTTGCAGTCGCCACTTGCACTCTCCCCTATACTGCGACGTCACTTGCAATCGACACAAATTGTGCATGTTGCCAATGGAGACAAGACGCTGTGGTGGTAATTAAATGATTAAAACTAATTTTATACTATAACATACAGGGTCCTGCAAGAAAAAGACAAGACCCACAAATCCGTCGCCACAGAACAGCAGAATATGAACGCAATGCACAAAGTTTCTCGTTAAGCGTTTTCCTCCTGTAGAAAAACACTAAACATGGCGTAATGTATTAAGACGCTATTAAAATATCAAATTAAATATACAATTTATGGTGACACTTTATTTCGATAGTCCACTTTAGACATTCTATTAACAGTAAGTAACTTTGAATCTAAATGTCATCTAGCAGTTAGTAGAGTATTAGTAGACTGTCTACTTAATATCTTCTAACACTTTCTTTGTCAACTTATTCTACTAACCCTAAACCTACCCTGACAGTCTACTCTGAGAGTTAGTAGACATGTAGTTGCAAATTAATGAGAATTAGTTGACATGTAGTTGACATGTAGTTACAAAGTTACTTATAGTTAGTAGAATGTCTAAAGTGGACTATCGAAATAAAGTGTAACCCAATTTATTAATATAATGAATATGTATATAGTATTTTCCTCCCATGCCGCAAAACGTACGTGGCATAATGTGGCATAATGGAGTAAAAAGGCCAAACTCAATATGCTCCTCTACATTATTAATATACATAACTAATATATACAGGCAAGCAGGTGAGCCCAGAATAAATGCAACACGCACAGTATCGTGTTAAGCATTTTTCCATATAGAATAAACTGTCTACAGCTCTTTTATATCATATTCTTTGTCCATTAAGCTACATTACGTGTAGCATTATACGTTTTATTTATAATGATTTTCTATAGGAGGAAAATGTTTAACGTGCAATTTAACACATTGCGTTCTGGGCTCGTCTGCTTGCCTGTACGGAGTTGATCCTTTTAAAATCACTTAATGCATTTCAAAATGCACGTTCATAATTGCTGTTCTGTATATACTTTGAGTCAACAACAAGACATATATGTTTCATATATGAAACTATGTTTCACTTTGAAATTATCTGTAAAATGGTGAGTAAAATGACCATTTCTAGCCAACTCTAGGAAAATAAGTTCATTTAGATCTTGTTTATCGGACTTCTGATTTTATTTCAGCAGGCAGAGAGAGATTGAAATCTTTTTCTTTTTTTTTGTGGGTTTTGCTTGGTTCGCTACGTTGATTTTATGATCTCTTATTACATAAGTAATGAACTGGATGCAGGGAAGTAAACCATTTTATAATGTAAATGATTATATGTAATGCATTCTCATGAGATAAGCTATTTTTTACTGTCAAACTGAGCATGTACACATGATTTTACTGCTTGCTCTGCTTTTGTGCATTTGCATCTGTAAATGTATTTGTGTATTTGTGCAAATATACACAGTGTTTCTACCCTTTAAAGACTAAATTTGACAGTAAGAAAAACGTTTTTTAAATGGAACATGTTCTTCCACTTGAAGAGAAAACTTTTCATTAAATCTGTGGGATGTTTATTAGAACAGACTAAAAATGTCTGGGAGATACAGTTTTAGCATTTTGCTTATTAAAGATAAACAACTGGAAATTAAAAATGGTGTTCTCAGACCCACCAGTGATGGGAATCTGTGAGAGCATGAGAGAGAGAGAGAGAGAGAGGTACAACCTTTAGTCTAGTTCAGTTTGTATATGTATATTTATATGTGATCTATATGTATATGTATATGTATATTCACTGTTCAAAAGTTTGGGGTCGATACGTCTCTCATGCTCACCAAGGCTGTTTATTTAATCAAATATATAGTAAAACATATGAAGTGTAGAACATATATAGTGTAGACTACCATTCAAGTTCAAGCCCTGGGAGATACAGTTTTAGCATTTTGCTTATTAAAGATAAACAACTGGAAATTAAAAATGGTGTTCTCAGACCCACCAGTGATGGGAATCTGTGAGAGCATGAGAGAGAGAGAGAGAGAGAGGTACAACCTTCAAGTCTAGTTCAGTTTGTATATGTATATTTATATGTGATCTATATGTATATGTATATGTATATTCACTGTTCAAAAGTTTGGGGTCGATACGTCTCTCATGCTCACCAAGGCTGTTTATTTAATCAAATATATAGTAAAACATATGAAGTGTAGAACATATATAGTGTAGACTACCATTCAAGTTCAAGCTGCTCCTCCCACTTTGTCTGGGTTTCACCCCAGAGCTCTCACGCTTAATAAAAAACAGAAATTCTCTGAGATTTCCCACATGCTGCCCCCGCCAAGCCCAAGAGAGTTCCGATTTCTGGAGTGAGCTTGATTGGAGGAACTCTTATGTTCTCCTGCATATCCCTCAAACTCTCTTCCACGAGTCAGAAATGTAATTTTTGAAAAAATAAATTGATGTGATGAACTGTGCTGTTGGGATTCCTAGTGGAAATCGCCACATTGTGTTACTGCATAAAGTTAAGCTCAACTTGTTGCATCACCATTGGCCGCAGTAGCTTAAGGAGCCTGAAATCACCAAATCTCATGAAGCCGCCATGACGTCAATATAGGCTGTGTTTGCAGCAGAAACACTTTATGCATTTTTGGAATAAGTAACTTTCCATTTTTGACTAAAATAAACATTTTTTTGAAGAGACATTTACTTTTTTTCCAGCAATTTAAATTACACAGAGTCATACTTCAAATATGAATTTGAAAATGGTAATCCTTATTTCATTTTCATTTCACTTTCATTTCTTGAATACATGGGAAAGTATGAATGTTTGACATCTGCTTGATGACTGAGTTGTAATTTACTGGACAAGTGTCGTACAGGAGAGCTCATAGAGTAAGTCTTAGTAACTGACATTTATAATGCACACACATTGGTTTCAGAATTCACATTTCAGGTAGAACTGTGTGCATTTATTTTGCCTCTTCAAGTAATGAAGAGGCAACTCTTTCCATTGAGATCAGACAGGCTGAATCTATCAGTGTTTTCAAATCTGCTCTTAAAACCCATTTTTTTCAGAATAGCTTTTAAGTGATTTCTCTGTCTCATATGTGTGGTGTTTATTTTGCTTTTATTTTATTTATTGCTATTATTATTACTATTATTATTATTTTATCCTTTTTATCCATTTAAAGTGCTTTGAGATTAAAGGTGCTATTGAAAATAAAGTGTATTATTATTATTATTATTATTATTATTAATGTTAAGCACAGACCTTGCTTTTTTCGGAAATCGAATAGAGCTATTCTAACAACCCGTTAGAAATTCCCAAGGGAACGCATGTCTTGAAAAAGCTAATTGTATTCAGGACTGTATACTACAACCTGAACAGCTCTATTGAAAACTAACGATTCCAGGTCGCCTTGTCATTGTGAATTGCTGTCAGTGTGAATGGCTTTACTTTTAGATACAGTAACCTCTGTGATGTGCTCATGGCCATGATAACACAAGCTCCCTGGAGGCAAGGACATTGTGAAGACTCTCTCAATTAGTCTTGGAGCAATAATGCCATGGTATTTAACTCCTAGGAGCAGGGCTTTTAAGCCATTTTAATGCCAAGGACCAGGGCCAGGCTGTGGATATGTAAGGCCCTTGATAAGATAAATAAAATGGGCTACACTTGTGTAAAATTGTAAAGAAAATGGGCTACACTTGTGTAAAATTTGTGATAACACAAAACATCCATAGTGCTTTCTTTCTTTTATAAAGCACAGTATATGGGACAAATAACATGTGCGTGAACATTTTCTCGTTTTAATGTTTTAAATACTGTAACTGCTCATCATTTCTTGCACTTTTTCACAATTTGTAAATACCTTTTAGCTTTTTCCAGTTAAATTAAATAGTACTGCACTGTGAAAAATGAGTTATTAAAAGTACAAATAAATCATATAATGACTCAACATAAGGACATAAATGCATATAATAATAATAATAATAATAATAATAATCATACAACAAAAATGCTGTTTAAAATAATTTTAGATGGTATATCTAAGAATCTGCTAACACAAAAATTGTGTAGATTTTAACGTTTTAATGTAAAGTGAGACAGAATTATTTTCAGAAGTAAATGAAAGTTAAAACCAGTGACAAGTTAAAACCAGGCAGAAAATATAGTTTAAAAAATACTAAAATCATGTATAAACAATATACAGAACCTAAATGCCTATATAGAGCCAATATACATATATATAGAAACACAATACCTCAACAATATGTACAGTATATTTAAAAATATATAGAAATGGATTAAAACATTTAAACATTTTTGACGCACAACAGTGTTTTTTTTTTTTTTTTTGCAGCTTTTGTTATGGGTTATATTTACAGTTTTTCTCAGTCACTTTGGTGCATTTTTCAAATCATCCTTAATATTTGCAAAAAAGTATGTGCATTTCTCAAAACAATTCGTACAAACAGCACCACACAATGGATTACCTGCAAAAGCCTGTAACTTACTCAAAATATTTAGTTCATCTCTCAAAAGTAAGTATTTATGTCAATGAACATATCAGTGCCATCAGAATGAAAAGTCCTTGTGTCATTGTTAACAATAGATAGTCAAAATGCTTAGTCATGTTGTCAATATAACAGTGTTAGTATTACCTGATGTAAACTATGGCAACATTTTAGATGACAGTTACTGTATTGAACAGTATGCAATATATCCATTTCAAAAGTAGAAATTTACACATTACTGTATGTGGGATATTGATTGAAAGAGAATTCCTAGTTACACTTTTACTAGTGGACTGAACAAAAAAAAAAACATAAAAATGTCATTGTGATAGGAGAGGTGAGAATAATATCCCCCAGTTGTAAAAAAAAAACAAAAAACATCCTACCTTTTCTGAAAGCAAGTCTAGCAATACAAAAAAAACTTGTCTTCTAAGAAATAGTAAGATGGTTTACTGAGGGGGAAAAATTTTTTTAATAAAATGGTTTGGACTAAACTACACTGCAAGCTGTTTTCCAATGAGATTTTTCATGATATGTAGATCAAGGATGAGAAAAACATGCCTCCTCCTGTTATTGAACACCAAGTTATATAGAAAACAAAACTTACATCATAATTTCGGTCAATTTTTGTCAAATTTTCTTTCACACCTCTACCAAGAATCATCTGTCATTGCAATGCCTTTATAATAGAGAGACAGCAGCAGCATCTTAAAAACCACAGCTGATGTGAATGACCTAATTCCTTGTGATTTTGAACAGTGAAGCATACTGCTCTGTGAATAGCCCTTTCGAAATGTGCAAAACTGTCATAATGGCAATAATTCATATAATAGGCATAATAATAGGGAAATAGCTCTCAATTACACCCAATTTTACAAGATTATCATGCATCACCGCACAAAAAGACTTTAGACCAGTGCTCATATTCTCATTTGTCTACTTAGAGACAAATCATTATCAATAATGTTTGAATTATTATTATGCCTACACATTTAGCTTTGTTGCACCTAATTTAAAAGCAGTTATGGGTAAAAAAAATAAAAAATAAAGTCAAGGGAAGGGAAGCACAATTATAGGTCTGTTTATGGACTAACAGATAATTTTGTCTTGAAACTTGTCTAAGAAGGGTACTCGCACATAAAAAAAAAAAAAAAAAAAGTTCAGTTCCAGAACACTGACCTTGTTCTCTACACCATCATATCTTTCTTTTGTGCATGTAATTCTTTTGAGTTTCTTCTTTTTGCTCACATTAGCAATTTCATCCTGATGTGTGCACAAGTGTGCTTGACTCACCTTAGTCAGCTACTGGTTATAATGAGGCCTTGAGTAAGCAGAAAGAGACTATTGTGCCCAGTCACTTGGTATTTATAGCTAAAGATCAATAACAATGGCCTCTGTTGTTGTGCATCTGCGGTGTTGTTGGCATGGCTCTGTGCAAGGGCAGAAAATCATTGGGTGCTTTTCAAGAAAGTCTGGTGCTTTACTGGTACAAAAGGCTTCTTAACCCAGAAGAGAAAAAGTTTGGAAGCCTTAAATGGCTTTTTGTGAGGAAGAGTTTAGCGAAACCTGCAAATGTAAAAGTGGTTTTCATTTATTTCTCACACACCAAATGCAGCAGGGTTTCACTGTGCCGTTTTGTCCTTGCATGTTCTAAATGCAAGCTGTCGTCTCGTCTTGTGGAGGTCATCAAGGTTGAGATGACAGATATTAAATATATGTGCTCCTGCAGCTCGCAGCTAATAACATTTAATTAGGGTTTTCCATAACTAGCATGAGATCACGTCACCAGTTTTGACACACCTAGGACGCGAGGACAAACTCAAGTACAGAATTTTCCATGCGGTGAGGAAAGATGGGAAGAGAATATTAAAACTTGTTTTTAAATCTGGCTTAATGCACCATGATATTCATGTGCAAAATGTGTAATGCAAGATTTTGTACAAATGTTGTATAAATAGTTATAACCAGATATCTTGAACCAAGTGAGATATTTGGAAGCTTACTGAACAATCTACTGGTTTAAAGTATGGTTAGCAGGGTCTGAAATTAGCAAGCCATTATTACTAACGGCCACACAATACATGATTTAAATCAAACTGCAAGTCTGATAGTCACTCAAATCAACCATCCATTTATCTACTGTAGGATGCATTTTATTTTCTCAGAACTCCATGTGGCGACAGTCACAACACATGTGGAATAGTCATTGCATAATACGCACTACTTTGTTTTTGGAATAATTACTTATTTTTTCTTTCTTAATCATAGTCATTAGTCTCACCAAGGCTGTAATTAATTGATCAGGGATACAGTGATAACATTACTATTGTGAAATGTTGGTTACACTTTATTTTACAGTATACTTACCTGTACTTACAGTGTACTTACCTAAGAAAGTATAGGTAATATAAGGTAACTGCATGGGTTAGGGTTAGGTTCAGGATTAGTACCTAGATATTGCCAAGTTATTGTAATTACTATTACAAGTGCATAGTATGCACATGCTTCAGAGCACTGTAAAATAAAGTGCTAACGAAATGTTATTACAGTTTTAAATAAAATGTTTTCTATGTTAATATATTTAAAAATGCAATTTATTTCTGTGATGCAAAGCTGGCATTATTCCAGTCTTCGATGTCACAGGATCCCATAGAATTTACTGCTTTTAATTTTTGTGAAAAATGTGATACACTATACCTACTATTTTGGGGTAAGTACATTAAAATAAATAAATTAATGAATTCATTAAAAATAATAATATTTTTATTAAACTGATCAGAAGAGAGAGAGTAGAGACATTTTACATTTTACGACAAACTTTTCTTTAAAATAAATAATGTTCTTTTGAACTTTCTTTTCATCAAAGAATAAAAAAAATCCACATTTCCAAAATTCCATAATATTTAATAATAATAATAATAATAATAAAACCTGCTTTCAATATTGATAATAATTGAACACAAATAATAATTAATAATAACTGAGTGGCAAATTAACATAACTTTTAAATTGTAATACTATTTAATTATATTATGCCTTATTTCATCATACATTGTTCATCATAGACTTTTTACTGTATTTTAGATCAAATAATTTTGTACGTGTATATATTTGTAGATAAATATTTAAAGCTGTGGTCCGTAACTTTTTTTGGTTAAAAATTATCCAAAATTTTTGTATTTTTGAGCAAGTACATAACCAGCCAGTGTTCAAAACTATCACAACGGTAAGCTTGTAATAATGTGTTCTAATTTGATTGGTTTCCACGGGAAATACAAGCTTGCCGCCGTTCGTCTTTACGCCACTACGTTATGTCTGTATACATAAAGAAGGAGTCCCCGCTAGTAGACTATATCGCATGTTAGGATGCTCAAGGTGGCGGGTCTTTTATAGCCTTTATTCACAGCAGCTGGAATAATTAAACTTATAATTTTAATGGTGGAGTGTTATCCAGAAAGTTCCAGCAGACAATCATCAGTGACAACTGGAGATTCACACATAGTCAAAAGCAAAAGTTCCAGTTTTCAATGTGCATCTGATTACAGATATGTGGGATAACACAGGTTTTGTATTTCAAACCAGTTCTAAGGAATATTAATTTGCTTTTTTTTTTGGTTAAACGAACAATTACTTTATATGAAATTCGAATGGTATGACAATTAGAAATTAGACTGTACAGAAATTGAAATCTACAGGTAACGATAATACACATAGTCACGCAATGCTGATGTTTTTAAGATTAACAATTTGAGAACAAAGTGTAACAATAATAATTTTTTCATGGTTTGATGTGATATGAGCTAAACTATCGTTAGATTTAATTACCATTGTAGCACAATTTATTATAATGCTTTTTTTTCTCAGTTGGTCAGAACAAAATTGGCAGACATGTTACTTATTTGTTCAGATGACATTTTCCAGTGAAATTTTTTTATTTGGGTCACACTTCCAAGATGTAGAATCTGTGATTCCGAAGTACAGTGAATATCCACACTGGTGGGTTGACTGACACCTCAAATCATTAGATTCATCCGCGCTGAGGAGCCATGCCGATGCACAACCCACTTAAAGATGATAATTCCGCAAATAACTCCAATCGCAGGTTTCAAACAGAGATGGCGACAAAGAGGCAAAATTTACGGACTGCAGCTTTAAAGATAAATATATAATAATTTATTTTCTATGTTCCAGAGTACAAAGAAAGTAATTTTTTGTAATCCAACAACCAGATCTTACCTGAATTTTGGATATAAGCAGGACCTTGACCTCTGGTAATGTCTGAATGCCCACAGGCACTCTAGGACTGTTTCACCTACACCTCATGACTTTGGGTGGTACTGTACGTGTCTCTGCAGATATATATTTAACCACTTATCGCTGTATGTGTTGATGGTACCCCGCAGCGAAGCCCTGGGGCTGATCCTCTAACCCCTCAGGCCAGCACACATGCACATTCAGTCTTCAGTCTGGCCACGTACAGAGTATCTGTCATTCATACTCTCCTTTCCCCATTTCCTCACCACAGGCTGCTATTAAACCGCTAGGTGACCTGGGGCGCTGACAAATTTGCCCCTGACTTTGACATGCAGAACTGGGCATATATAATGTATGTCATCCCAAAGGCTTTGATTAAGGAAAATGAGAGTTACCTGCCTTTTTCTGACTCAAGATTAAGTGTATTTGGGGTTGCTGTTGGGTAACACTTTACATTACAAAATATGCATGTTGTATGGCCATATAGCAGCCATTTTTATTAGACGGTTAATTTAGAGTGCTATAACTTGTAAGGCAATGTTTCTATGAAAGGGTATAGCAGACTTTTGGAAATGTGCTTTGTGATGCCACATGTACAAAGATATGTGTGCGTGTAGGAGACAATCAAACAAGTATTTATTTATTTATTTTTGCAGAAAGTTTTTTCCATAAATGTCTAAAAAAATACATAAACAATACAATTCAAAATGGGGTTCTTATAGTTAACTTGAACCAAAACCATAAAAAAACATTGCTTACAAATAAAACACTACTTGAAATATAATAATTTTACTTGAAATAAAATAAACAGTAACTGAAATTAAATTAAATATATATTTTTAAATATTTTATTTAAAATCTTATTTTATTTCCGCTAGCTGCCAAGGCAACATTTAACTTGATGTACCAATAATTAAAACAAAAAATATTATTTAAAATATTTATGAAATATTCATAAATAAATATTAATGAAATGTATTCATAAAGAATACATGTGAAAACACTTTTTTATATATTTTTTAATAATTAATGAATTAATTAAAATTAATTAATTATTCAGTAAAATGCAATAATTCAATAAAGTTCAATAATTATTATTGGGGGCATAAGGTAAAAAAAACAAAACAAAACAAAAAAAAGACGGGGTGATACAACTGTCCTGTTATCATAAAGAAGAAACAATCTTTTGAGATAAAATCTTTAAATTGTAGTTTTTGAAAAGTAGTTGAAAAGTGTCTTTGATTATTATTTCTGAGAAAAAAATATTGTAACAAAATTGCTTTATTACATGTAATGCAAAAATATGCAAAAAAAACATTGATTTGTGAATATCATATCAATCATATGAAGTTCTAATAGAGTAACTATGTGTGTGTGGTTGTGAATGCTCTGGATAATTCCTGAAAGCCCATCTAATATCATTAGTGACCCTCGAAAGGCAGTGTGCATTTGTGTATTTCAATGACAGTCAGTCAGTAAGTCTCACATATATGATGCAAATAGGTGCTGCTGACTATTGGAGTTTTCTGTCCTATGAGAGTTCATGCATAACTTCCTCCCAGCAATGTGCATGTATCAGTAATGTATGCTTGGGCAGAGAAGTCTAGTGTGTTTGTCTGTCCATCTCTCCATATCTCTGTGGTATGTACATTTCACCTTTTCAAACCGCAAGATCCTTATAGTTGACTTTCTTTGAACACCATATATTTAACCCTCCCCGGCAGCTATTTTCCACTGCCTGTGTTTGTTGTTCTCACAGTTAGCAAAGCTCTGCTCTGTCCTCTTTGTTCTGCTGTGTTTTGACCTCCACCAGGGACCTTTTTATTTTCAAAGGACAATCAGAGCTTCACTAGACAGACAGTCCTGGGAAGTTGCATTATTTTATTTTATTATATTATATTATATTACATTATTTTATATTATATTATAGCATTTTTTTTATATATTTTAAAATATTTTTATTAAAGTGAAACACTTACTAAAATGATTACATATTTTACATTCAAATATTATATGTGAACATACAAATGTGTTACTAAATTATTATAATATATTACCTTAAAATCTCTGGTGGTTCTTCAGTAAATATACATCAAAGGGGTGTGTCTGTGTCAGGTGTTATACCTGATTTGAAATACGCCATTGATGTAACATTTAGAGAGATAGCTGTACATACAAGAACTGGAAATAGCTAACTGTAACTGAGGCATTATCAAGATTGCTGTTGAGTGAACTGACTTGCCTTAAAAGGTACTATGATGATGCTAGTAATGCACAAATGCACACATCACCTTTAAAATGTTACTTGAAAAATGCAAGAAATTCCTTAACTGAACTGGTTTAATGCCTATTTATCAATTTATTACTAAATATGTCTTACATTAAATACAATGCTATATTAATACTGTATACATATTATAGAATGCAAGAGATTAGAGGTTGTTCAGTGCACTCAAACAAATTAGAAATAGTATGAAAAATCCTATGAAAATGTTCCTGTGGCTCAGTGGTAGAGCATTGCCTTAGAAGTGCAAAAGGTTGTGGGTTCAATTCCCAGGGAACACACATACTGGTAAATATGTCTAGCCTGTTAAAAGTGTCTGCTAAATGCATAAATTATTAATTATTATTCAATTATGAAAAGCAATTAACAATTTATAAGCAGTTAGTTTTGGATTGCATCCTCTTTTACCTTGGGATGTGGATTTGGAGCAGTTCTCCTATTTTGGCAGTGAGTAAGTGAGTGTAGGAATCAATTCAGTCAAGGAGTATGTTTGTGTGTGTGTGTGTGTGTATGTGTGAGAGAGAGAGCGAGAGAGAGGAGAGAGAGAGGAGAGAGAGAGAGAGAGAAGCCTGTGAGCCTATGAGCCTGAGCTTTGAATATCGGCAGATTTCAAAGGGATCTTATCTGCCAGTTTGTCTGTGTGAAGCTACATGCCAAACTTCTCCTGAATGTGCGATTGCATTTTCCTGCAGTGCTATCATCAGGTGAGTTTTCCAGGTAAATGTCACCTAATAAGCATTTGCTTTGTCACGGTCTGGATGTGGACCAAATATGAAGGTCATTTGGAGAAATGTTAGATTTTTTTCCTTATTTATTTTTCAAGCCTTGGAGGCAATGTTTAGACCTTTCCTGAAAGTGTGATACTCCCATTTCTCTTTTATCTAGCTTTGAAGCAGCCTCATATATGAACAACCAACTTTCCCTCAGATCTGCTGCTGTTAACTAAAGCAGGTTTGAATTGTGATGGCAGGGAGGAGATGGAACTTGCGATGCTTGATGTGATTTATTTTCATTTTGGTTGCATGCAGCTATATTGCAGCTGCTTCAGTGGCATGTGTGGCAGTGTGAATGCAGTAATAAATCACAAAACTGAAGTTCATGAAACCCATTTAAAAAATGAATACATACATACCAAATTTTCCAATTTTAAATTTTCCTATACTTTCTCATAACGAGTCCCATATTCATTGGTGCTATAAATAGACTATTATGCAGGTAAAATGAAAAGTCATTTGACAAAATTCTGATAAAATGTTTCCAGAACTGAGTGCTCATCGTCAGAGGCATAGATGGCAGCAGCTTGCAGCTTACATATTACAAATTTTAACATTATACGTTCTCAACTATTTTTTTTATTTATTTGCAATCAAATACATACATATAGAATAAAATAAAAGACATAGAAGTACAGAGAAACAGGCATTAAAGTAATGTGCCACCCCCCAAAAAAAACACATTCTGCCATCATTTACTCAAAATACATATAGAATAAAATAAAAGACAAAGAAGTACAGAGGAAAAATAGGGTCACAAATAAGATCACTATCTTAAAAAAAGATTTTAAAAAAGATTAAAATAATAGTTCACCCAAAAAAGTGAAAATTCTGCCATCATTTACTCATTCTCATGTTATTTCAGACATGTATGAATTTATTTCTTCTGTTGAACACAAAATCTTCTGTAACAATTTTTTTAAAGGACCGATTCTCACTATTAACTAAGCACATATTAATGCCTTATTCTGCATGTCCATATTTTAGATCACTTAATCCTACCCCATACCTAAACTTAATTAGGAGCTTATTGAGGCAAAGGTCATAGTTAATAGCTAGTTAATAGTGAGAATTGGACAATGGGGACCAGCAACTCTTTTGTTATTAACTGTTATTAAAGTAGTTGTTAAGTTTAGGTATGGGGTAGAATGAAGGAATGTACAGTAGAATATGGTCATGCAGAATAAGTCATTAATATTTGCTTATAAAGTACTAATAAACAGCCAATATGTAATATGCATGCTAATAAGCATGGCCGGATTAACATAAGGGCTTGGCGTGACTGAAGCCCCAGGGCCCGTGGATGGAGGGGGCCTGTGATTGGCTGTGGAGGAAAGGAAAAGTAGACCTAGATTGATTGGCCATCGGGAGCACCCGAAATTTCCGGGTGGGCCGATTGCCGAAACCCCACCACGCCCCACATACTAAGTGCTGTTATCAAAGCCAATAGTGTATATCTCTGTTCTCGGCAAGCCCCAAGGAATATTTTGAGTCCAGTTTCATTACAATAGGCTAATTCAATCAAGTGTCATTAGCATTTTTGGAAATGTCATTATTAGTGGTTAATGAAGGGTTTATCACTTTTGACCAATAGGTGACACTGTTACCACATTGACGTTGCATGGTCAGTGTGAGGTGACAATGGCACATACAAAGTTTGCTGTCACTGTCACTATGTCAATGTTTGCAGAGATACAGCCTCAGATGCAATTTGGCATCACTCCAGCAAATTTGTTGATGCGTTAAACAACAACCGTTTTGTATATCGTCACGAAATCCATAAATTTTTGCCAGCATGGTCTGAAGATGATCTGAGTCAAATTTGGTGAGAATCAGACCAAAGGTCTAGGAGGAGTTCGAAAAAGTTGGCATTGAACATAAATCAAAATGGCGAACAGGAAGTTTGGCCAATTATGGCATAATTGGTATTGATGTTATCAGCATGATTCAAGGAATCGATCAAAATCAGTCTCATTTCAATAGACTAATTTAAGCAAAAGTTATTAAATTTTTGTAAATTTCATTATAACTTTTGACCACAAGGTGGCGCTGCCCCTGAACTTTTTGAGTCCCATCAGGGCATACTGCTGAATACACATACCGAGCTTCGTAACAATACTCCAATGTGTTCATTAAATATAGCATTTTATGACAAAATTCAAAATGGCTGACATGGGAAAATTGGGTATGGTTCGACTTGACATGTTGAACCAAATCTAAAGAGACCAGTTTTGTGATTTTTGGTCAAACCATTCTGAAGTTGTAAGCAAAAAGAGCCATTTTTCATATCTCCTGACCACTAGGTGGCGCTACGTCGAAACTGTGCAGGTAGCCTCAGGTCATGAATATTATAACACACACCAAGTTTGGTCTCAATACGCTAAACCATTGCGGAGATATAGCCTCACATCCATTTTTGCGTGCTCTTGGTCAAATTAGTTTGCGCGTTATTCAAGAGCGGTTTGATGAATCAACTTGAGTTCCCTTACTTTTTGCCAGCATAGTCTGAAGATGATCTGAGGCAAATTTGGTGAAAATCAGACAAACTGTCTAGGACGAGTTTGAAAAAGTAGGTTTTTTGAACTCTTAAAAATAGCGAAAAATCTTGACCTTACGAATTTGGTGTCGGCATGAGCCAATGATTCAGAGGAAAATTTAATTTTCCTTCTAGACCTTACGGTTCAAAAGTTATTAGCATAAACATGAGTGAAACTTTGGACAAGTGGTGGCGCTAGAAAGTAGACTTCCAGAGCGGAAGAAGAAGAAGAAGAAGAATGCCAACGGATACAAAAGGTGCCTTCGCACCTTCGGTGCTTGGCCCCTAATGAAATAAAATGAATTTTACTATTTTATAATATATTCTATGTGATCAGGTAGGAAAAATCAATACAGCATGTATTGCAATATTTTGTAATCAATTCAGATTCAATTCAGATTTATTAATCATATCTAATGCAATATTTTTGCAATCTTGGGGCTTTAGGGGTGAATCTCACGCACATTATGTGATATATTATTCAATTTTTTCCCCCACAAACTATTTATCTCATTCATATTCAGTATACAAGTACAATAAATCAATATGGTGAACAAAAAACATAACACGTTCCTTAAACCATACATGCACTTTACAAAGGCACAAGCCAGTTTCAGATTTCTTGCTTTGAGTCATAGTGATATGTATCAGCCCTCTTACTCATCTGTAAAAAGTTAATGCCTAATTCAATTCTGCTCAGCATGCGGTTATTAGAACTGTGAAGGGAATTTAACACGCTGTCTTCTATCCCAACATTCCTCCTCAAGCTCTTGTCAAGCACACATTAAAAGAGAATGAGAAAGACACTTGATCCTTCTTCTCTAGTCTGACGTCTGCGTCTCATACTAACAGCTCTATCATAACATCATTTATCAGTCAGTACATTGTGTTTGTGCATGGTAAAAAGCTATGCTGTGTTCTCAGGGCTTTCTGCTGTACATTACATCCAGAGATGGTAATTTCAGTTCAAAGAGGTGGAGACTGGAGGAAGGCCAATATATGACTTCACACACTTAGACAAAAATAAACCTACTGTTTTTCTAGTGGTTGTTTTGTTCTGTTAAACTAGGATGAGGATAAAAATGTGTCTTTTTCTTTATTTTAGATGTGACCTATAGAGTCATGGATAAGGTAGAAGTTTGCAAAAGCATTTCAGTTGTGTGACTGAATATACATATATATCTTTTAATTTCATAACAACACCATGCAATCATATCAACAGAACATAGTAATGAAACCAGAAAATATCAGGGAATTGTGCTTGTCAGGCCTGCAAAAATATAAATTTGCATTTTGTTTTAAATGAATGAGTTGAATTGAATCAAACATTATTAAGTCAGAATTATTAATAAGCAAATAGATCAACATTTTAGTAAAATTCTGAATTTTTTACTTTTTTTTTTTTGTAAGATCCCTGTCCAGCAATCACACTGGACTGGAAAGGAAATGAAAGTCATGCCATGCCATGCCATGCAATTAAATAAAATAAATATTTTATATGCTGGACTGTCTTATGGCTTCACTCTTCTATACATTTAGAGCTGCTCTGCTTACTTGCTATCAAGGCTTTGATCTTCATCCCCTTTTTATTTTCTTCACTCTGGTTCACCATAGGGTTCATATAGCTTTATATGTGATGGGTTTATGAATTTTGCTTTGTAGTGCATGTGCTGTCTGATCAACTGAACAGGGGCCCAGAGCTCAGTAAATAAATATGAATCAAAGTTTTACTGATAAAACTACAGATAAGAGAAGATGAACATTGAAATAATGATGGATGGTCTATTGGTTATCCTTAAGTGTCCACAGCTCTTGGCCTTTACTGTTTTTGTTTGTTTGCATTCACCATAGCATACAGTATAACTTCTGTAAAACTGCATTAATTAGCACTGTTTACTGGAGCCAGCCTTGCCTCAGGAGGACTTTAATGTATTGTCCGTGCCATTGGCTTTAAATAATGTTTACACCTTTAATAGATATAGTTCAGTATTTTCTTTTTCTTTTTGCTCTTTGATATTTGCAAGACGGCCCCCTTGAGCTTTGCATTTCTGTATGCCATTGTGCGTCAGAGGATTGGAGTGCATTCAAAGTGATATTAAAGATGTAAAATGAAGTAGGAATATTATGTACTACTATTTCTAAGTCACTAATCAAATAAGCACATTTATGACAATGATCGTGTGAACCTCTTTGTACAGAAGATCAGATTTCCTTGCATCTGTATTTTTCAAATCTTGCTGGATATTATGATAATCATATTTTGCACAAGCTTATGAATTTAATGTCAACTCAAATAGGTATGCACGATATTGGATTTTTGCCAATATCTGATATGCCGATATTTTTCATATTATTTTGGCCAATAGCCGATACTGATATATATTTCCTTTTATTTTGAAACAACACCATGTCTCTTCTGTGCAGAAACTGTAAACAAATAATTTAAAATTTTGGTTAGTTTTGAGCAAATACCTATTTGTCTCCTTTTTTGGCAGACAGATGCAGTTGAAACCTTAACATTTTATTTGTGGATTTAACATTAATAGATGGTCTAAAGCAAAAGAGCTGTAAAAATTCTAAAAATCATCCTTGCATTTAGGTGTTCATTATTCATTTGGGGAAAAAATGACATATTAATGAATAAATCTGTATATATGAAATTATTTAATTTACAAGTGTCATGTTTGTGATTTTTATTCATGTAAGCTATAGCTTCTGACCTTTAAATCAAAGCAGACTCATGATTTTATGACATCAATTACTGCTTTATTTATACATAAACACAAGTATCTTAATGTTATTTGTGTATTTTACTTTAAGTACAAGTAGGCCTACAACGCCCTCTAATAAATTTATTCAACACTTCTCACAACCATCAATTGTTAAGCTTATAGCCAGCCAGCCCATTTCATATAATTATAATATTTTCAGCTCAGTTTTATAGTTAATATCAAGAATTCAGTTTAACAGTTAATGGTTGTGAAAAGCTGAACAACTGAATTTCAACATGATTTCAGACTTATGGATCGTAGTATATGTGTGTGCATAATACAGTGTCTTCTGGTTGTGTAATGAATGACATCACCAGGCATGAATATGATTATATCATGTTTTCACAGCTGAAACAGAAATTGTCTAGAGATGTTTATATCATTTGAGCTTTATGATTACCAGTGAAAATGGTTTTCTGTACACAGTGTCACCAATCAGTAAATAATCTGCAATGTGGAATGACTGAAAATCTTAACAATTTACTAACATAAAGTGATCAGTACTTATATGGGTTAAATGAAGGTTAAGGCAAAACAATATGTTGTCTTACTTGGTTTGATGTGAATCCATATATATGTGAGTTAATATATAATATAAAATTGTAATATTAACTATTGGACCTCACTCTATATTAACAAGTCATTCAGTCAATACAGAGCAGCACAGAAAGCTAGAGAAACAGATAAGAAAAAGAAATGCAGAGATGAGGAAAGAAAAAATGCAGATGTAAATAAAGCTAAATTATTAAATGTACTTCTGGCGTGAATGTATATTAAAAGCCTTAGAGGATGCTCATATTCTTTCTCCTTTATATGTGACTGAGTAAAATGGAAATGTTCTCATTAGAGACTGAGAGAGGAAGTTAAGACCTTGTTTCCGCAGTCCTTCTCATAATTAGGCAGCAGATCCATAATTAATCTAGCCATTAATAACTGTTCATCTGGCTGCCCCCAGTGCTGGGTTTGATTGACAGCCAAGGGGCTGTGACTTAGGGTTAGGAAAGATCCATTACTGGCCTTTGATGGAATGCAAAATCAAACTTCAAACTGAGCTAGGCTCAGTTCCTGTTTAATGAGGTCTTAAAACATGCTGTCATACTCGGAAAGTCACTGTTACGCACACACATTTATTCAGTGAGACCCTGCAGGTCGTACCCATAATGCAGTGCATAAGTCCTGACGTTTTAGCCCCTGGTTGTCAGCTAGGCTGAAACACTGGTTCAAATTACTGAAGAATTAAATGCCCTACTTTGTCCATCTCTCCTTCCCTCTTTCTCAGGGTGTGCAACACCTCTCAGTCATTGCTCTGACCCTCACCTCATGCTGACCCTAAGCCCTGCTGCAAATTCAGCTTTTTTTTTTTCTTTATTCGTCCTGCTTGCATAACATGAACAATTTTCCCTAGAAACTTTAGTTGAATCAAACTTAACCTTAAATGTATCCCTCAGATCTTATTACTTAAGAAAGCTATTTGCTGAGGACAGGGGGCCTGATAGATGAACACACTCAACCAAATATATATCTGAAACTTTTTCTATGAATAATTTGGAAAACTTAGATTGGCTTTAAATTGCATAACGCTTGGTTTCAGAGTTTGAATACTGTCATTGTCAACTTTATCAGAGGCAGTTTCTCTACCTCCTCAATTATGTTCCTCATCTGAAATGAAGCCTGGATTCTCCTGAACCATCTATCATAACAAGTTTCTCATCTATAACAGTGACATCTATCAAACACTGATGAATGTGAAAGCGCCAATAAACCGCACTTAATTTTGTTTCACTCTGTTCATAGCCTCAAGTGTTGATGGAATTACTTTGTTAAATTACTGAGCGAGAGTTAATTTAGCTGGACAGTTCACAAGGAAAATAGTAAAATAAGTGTGTAATCTATAAGGAGTTCTTATTAAAAATTAAATATAAAACTGGTACCTGTCAGTGTCCTTCTGAGTTTTTTTTTTTTTAAGGAATATCTTTTTTTATTTTTAGCTGTGATATATATACCGCACTGTAAAATACTAACTGTCTCACATGTCCTCCCTTTAGAAGTGGTTGAAATAATATCCAAGACCTACAAGTCTTTCCGAATAGTGTGAGCTTTGTAGGGTACATTCAACTCGAAGGTCCTGTTCAGTGTTTATATCTGGGATAGTGTACCGTTGAGTCCGAAGTCCAAGACTGCATCGAAAAAATAATAAAATCTTCAGTGTAAATCTGTAAAAGATTTTGAAATCTTTAAAACAAAGAGAAATTAGGACTTGAACTGAATAGGAAGTATTTAAGTTTCAGCACTATTACTGGACTGCTAATCAAATGCATGCAAATTTCTGACAAATTATTCTGTACAAAAGGTCAGATTTCCTTGGTTTCCTTTGAATGTTCTTTGGAGTGTTTTCAAATCATGCTGAGATAACTTTGATCAGGTTTGGCACAAACGTGTGGAGTCTATGCCATCTTGAATACATGCTGTCATAAAGCAAGAGGAGAACATGTACCTAATCTTTGATTTTTTTACATTGTTCATATAATGATAATATAATATCGCATTTTAGGAGTTGTCAATTTCGGATGAATTTGTACAGTTCAATTTGGATGAAAAAAAAACACTTGTTATAGGGCACTATTTAACTATTTCAGATTATGCAAACCTGAAATAATAAAATAGTGTCCTATAACAGCAGTCCCCACACTTTATAGATATCTTTAAAATGTCTAATTTTCACTAATGTGTTAAAAATGAGAATAAAGCATGTGACCTATTGAAATGCATGGCGTTGGTAAGTAAATGTTAAATGCAATTGCATGTATTTATGACCTGTATTACATAATTGTTTACTAAATTTAGCTCCCGTAAATATTAAATCTGCTAACATTCATGTTGTAGATTTTATTTATTTATTTATTCTCATGACTACCGTCAAATCTAGCCATCAAATCTGTTTCATTTCTTAGTTGTTAGTGCTGATCAGATCACCCAGACAAGTGTTTGTACGAGGTGTAAATAAGGTCTGAAGACTTCCTGCATGTATCATAATGACATCTGTTTAACTCAGTCTTTTCATTAAAGAGTTAAAGTTTTATGAGCAAGTGTTTGGCTGAAGTTTTATTGCCTCTCTGCCAGTCTTAAGTATTTCCACTTCTCCTGCTTTTCAGTCTTTCCTTATTAAAATTGCTCTGGATTCTTCTCCATTACTATTTTACAGAATGCTTATGCGGCACAGTGCATGGTCTCATTTTCTTTCATGCTGTCTCAAAATAGAGTTCTATTCAATACACATACTCACAGATACAGTGGGGGAAAAAAGTATTTAGTCAGCCACCAATTGAAGCATTTGCATTTCAAACTGAATAATTGTACATGTTTGAGCAGCACATTTTGTTGTTCTGGCACATTTTTAGTGTGCTGCCTGTGATAAGAGTTCACAGACTCTTTGAGTTAATTTGATTCTGGCTTTGTTCTTGCAATGTAAGGATTATGTGTAATGTAGTATATGTTTTTTGCACTGTATGTTTTGGTGTGTGTGTGTGTGTACATCGTACCCACGAACATTAGATTGTTATAGAGGCAAATGTTGAAAATAGAATTAGTGGAGTAGAGTATTGCAGTCCTTGACAGGCAAGGAAACAAAATGACAGTGAGTAAAGTTTGTACGTGTGTATCTACAGAGAAATGTGTATGCTTTACAGATGCTTTTCCTGTTTATTAAGTGCTGGTGTTTGGAGCTCTGTCAGACTTTATATGACACCAATCATTCTCATACGCTGGTGTTAGAAGGTAAATAACTGTAATTTACCCTCTGTCTTCTCTGACAACTGTGAGAGTTGTTTGTTGTCTATTATAATGGTTTAGGTTAATCATCATTTCCTGGACCAGTGACTGTAATTACTAAAACTAACAGACTTAAAGTTGAATTATTTGTTAAAATATTTTCTCTAACTTTCTCAACTTTAAGTTAGCCATTCATAAGTTGATTTCAGAGAAGAATGTAAACAATGTGGCACTGAGTTGCAAATTTAATTTATATGAAAAGTCAGAATATTGTGAAAACAATTAGTGAAGAGTGTTTCCATCCCAAAAGAACCAAATTGTCTCTGACACTGTGGCTATTTTATTAAATGTAATAAACGCAGACAAACTTAATGTTTGCTTGCTATTAGCCACAGATGACTGAGAGTGACAGCGTATCAGACAGTTTAGATTATAGCAGCCAATAATTTTAATGACATGCTTTTTACGCATTTCAGAATGGTCAGAGCAACATGTTTTCTTTCCTTTTCTGAGCTAATTATTTAGTCAAAATTATTCAGCCAAAATCTTTTTTTTTTTAATGGGGGGAGGGGGGGGGGGATTGCAAATTGTATGAAATTGTAATCCTTTTTACTTCCATATTATTACATCAAGTGGTAAAATGAAATATTCAATAAGAGACAATATTGAAAAAATAGAGTTCTTGGTCTTTTCTGTCAAAAATAAATAATTGCAGGAAGTGACAGTTATTACTTTTTGACCATTTTTTGTTTTAGCAAAAAAATACGAATTTGTTTTCGTACAATCTGCTTATGGTCTAACTTTTGGTTAGGACCTTCAAATCGTACATTTGCGCCGACTCGTGGTTTCGTTTTTCATGAGATCAGGATGCGCATTTCAGGAATGTGTATTAATAAAGTAAATAGACTCAGTTTTAATCCCATGTTGACTAAGGTTTCCCATTTTTTTTCTGTTGGTACATCTGTTTGTGGTAAGTCTCTTTCAATTATTTAGCATCTTGCTTTCCTCGGAAGTTATTTCAGGACAGAACTGTGTATGCGAATGGTGTGTGTGTGGGGGGGGGGTTGGGTGTGTATGTGTGTGTGTGTGTGTGTGTGAGGAGGTGTTGTTGGAATAGGAATTGAATCTAGGCCGGGTTTGACAGAACACAAGGAGAAGCGCTGTAACACACATGAAAAGAGGAGGAGAGAACAAAAGAAGAGAGAAATAGAGGTTTCGCATTGTTGTCTGAGATGGAGGGGTGAAGAGTTTTCCATTTTGTTTCATTCAAGTCTCAACTGTATATACATTTGATCAGTTTGTGCATTCAGTGTGAATCATTCCCTGACCTTGGTGATGCAAGTGCTATACTCTGGTGCTTGAGCTATAGGAACACCACAATTGTTGACTGATGAGTATATCTGTGGCCGTTGATCTAGGCCTGAAAACTGCACTATGGCTAAACTGTGAGCATAAAATTATAGTAGTGATTTTAGTTACTTAGGTATATGTGAGTCCATCTGTGTTTGTGGGTTTTTGTCAGAGTATAATAGCAAATGAAAGAATGACTAGATAAGTAGTGTGTAAGGTAACACTTTATTTCGATAGTCCACTTTAGACATTCTATTAACAGTAAGTAACTTTGCAACTACATGTCAACTAGCAGTTAGTAGAGTATTAGTAGACTGTCTGCTTAATATCTTCTAACACTTTCTTTTAACCCTAAACCTACCCTAACAGTCTACTCTGAGAGTTAGTAGACTTGTAGTTGCAAATTAATGAGAATTAGTTGACATGTAGTTGTCATGTAGTTACAAAGTTACTTATAGTTAGTAGAATGTCTAAAGTGGACTATCGAAATAAAGTGTAACCATGTGTAATTAGCATGGAACTCAGACGGTGGGTGGAGTGCTGAGTGCAGGCACGCAGGCCAGTGAAAACAACACTGGTTGTGAGCTTTTCTGCAGTGGGCCGCCACAACATGCTGCCACACTTTCGCAGAGGGTACAAAACACAGGTCACTGAGACCTACTTACACCTTCTTTTGTCAGAGTTTTTTTGTGTGTGTGTTAGTAGTATCACAGTGGTTTTCTTTGTTATGTGTTTGCGGCATTACAAAATCTTTATTTAAATTATCCTTATTTAAAATCTAAATTTGTGCATCTTACAAATACCATGAAGTCATAGAATCGAAGCAGTACAGCAGCAGGTATGTTACAATCAATAAAGTCTTAAAAATGTATGTTTCTGTGTGAGTCTGGATGTTTTATGTATTCCTGTTGGAATTTTCATAACACTTTAGAATAGGGAACACTTATTCACTATTACCTATTACTTTTCCCTAATTAGTGCTTAATTAGTACTAATAAATGGCTAATATTCTAGTAATATGCATGCTAATAAGAAACTAGTTAAGAGACCCTAAAATAAAGTGTAGTCCACTTTGTAATAAGGCCAAATTAAAAGTGTTTAATTTAATTCCTATCGAGTGTAATTTTGTCTGAAATTTATTGAAATTTCAGTACTATTCACATATGACCACTTTACTTATATTCTTATATTCGCACTTGTGCGCTTTCGTGTAACTCACTTTGACATACTGTAAGTGCATTAGAACAGAATTTAAATGTCAAAAGGAAATGTTAACAGATACTGGTTCTCCAAGGTTTAATTATTTTTAAAATATGAGGATCTGTAGATCCTACAGAATAATATCAAACCATAGACAATAAAATGTGTCTCAGACAATGAGATCCATCCCTGCGTGTTAGCTGTGCTATTGCAAGGGAGGGTTGGCATGGGCCTCTCTCTCTCTCTCTCTCTCTCTCTCTCTCTCTCTCTCTCTCTCTCTGTGTGTGTGTGTGTGAGAGAGAGAGAGAGAGAGAAAGCGAGAGCGAGAGAAAGAGAGAAATAATGTCTATGCGTGAGGATATATTCTCTGAGAGTATGTGAATGAGCATGTGTATTCGAAATGCTTCAAGCATTCTCACAAATTTGTTTCCATAGTAACCCTGACCTCTGCCTTTTTTATCTGTTTTGCATACCCTATTTGTCTCTTTCTTTTACATTTCTCTGAATTTGCTTGGTTCATTGCATTATTGTCAACTTGCATTATTGCTCATTAAACTGAAATTTTCCAGGTTCCCAAGACACTTTCCTGGCCTGGGAAATCATCCTACAAATGCTATTATTATTGTATAGTTACCTCTGTATATTAAGCAATTTTTTTTTAAATCTACTCTGGTGGGCATATCAGTAACCACTCAGACATGTTGATGAATGCTCTCTAACCAACATCCAAATACGTAACACAATATGTTTACTGTGGATGTAATATTGAACATACATACATTAAAATGTTAAACATGAATAACAAAAACAATAATTGAAAATGTACTTTAAAGTAAAAAAGGTAAAAACAAATTACTGATAAGTGTGTTAAGAGAGTCATGAAAGTGTACTAAGTACACTTAAGTAGCTTTTAATTTCATTAATATTATCTGCAAGTACAGTACAGTTTAAAAATTAAATATAATTAAGATGTTAAGTACACTACAAATGCACATTTAGTACAACTAAGCACATTTCTTTTACACAAGGATTAACCTTAGCATACAATTTCCTGTTTATGGTAGCAAAATCATCAAAGACCTGTAGTACTTAGCAGTGTATTATTTGGGAGAAAATTCAGAAACATCCAAGCAGAGGTTTAGACAATACTTTTTTTATCAGTCTTTTGTAACCTGCATGGGATGCTTTTACATGAAGACAGAGCATATGGTTACAGTATCCTTTGCTATAAAATTCTAACAAAACCATCAACTTGGAGTGGAGTAATTTGCTGAAGGGCACAGTTGAGGTACAGTAGAAATATTTTTTTCAGGTTCTGGATCCCCACAATTTGAACCTTAAACTGTGTCATTAACCATTAAGCTACCTCCATACCAGTTGCGCCTGTATTCTTTTCCCACTTGTGACCAAGCCTGGAATCTGTAGAATATATATAAGCCTATATACTGTGTAATACGTGTTTCCATCTTATCTTTCCCAAAGCACCTATACTGAGCCAAGAAAACAATCTGAAGGTATCTTATCAACAAATCTGGAAATCATTTTGTGGAAGCAGTTTGTCCGACCACCATGATCACGTTCCCCCACCTCGAAAATCCCTTTTAACCCCGACTGTTGCTATATACACAAACACATGTGTTACGGGGCTGACGAGACGTGAGACTTGCGGATCCATGTGCAAGCTTTATTTGGAGTTCCCATGAGAAAAAGGATTATTTTAACAATAACTTAAAACTGAATACAGTGCACAAGTGCGTGTGTGTATGTGTTTGTATATAAGAGTGTGTGTATATGTGTGTTTGTGCATTACACAATGAAAGCTGTGACTGTATTAGCAATAAATTCCTAATTTTCTGCTTATTATTATTAATAGTTAGTAAGGTAGTTGTAAGTTTAGGTATTGGGTAGGATTAGGGATGTAGAATATAGTCATGTAGAATAAGGCATTAATATGTGCTTAATTACTACTAATAAATGGCTAATATTCTAGTAATATGCATGCTAATAAGCAACTAGTTAAGAGACCCTAAAATAAAGTGTTACCGAATTTTCTGTTCCTACTCTTGTGATGCATTTGTTTTTGCAGTGTATTTGTAGTGTAGTCCACTTTGTAATAAGGCCAAATTAAAAGTGTTACTTTACAGTGCAATTTAAATCATTAAACTGTGTCATTAACCATTAAGCTACCTCCATACCAGTTGCGCCTGTAGTCTTTTCCCACTTGTGACCAAGCTCGGAATCTGTAGAATATATATAAGCCTATATACTGTGTAATACGTGTTTCCATCTTATCTTTCCCAAAGCACCTATACTGAGCCAAGAAAACAATCTGAAGGTATCTTATCAACAAATCTGGAAACCATTTTGTGGAAGCAGTTTGTCCGACCACCGTGATCACGTTCCCCCGCCTCGAAAATCCAATTTTAACCCCGACTGTTGCTATATACACAAACACATGTGAGTTCACATGAGAAAAAGGATTATTTTAACAATAACTTAAAACTGAATACAGTCCACAAGTGCGTGTGTGTATGTGTTTGTATATAAAAGTGTTTGTGCATTACACAATGAAAGCTGTGACTGAATCAGGGCATTAGGAGATTGTATGACTGAAGGGCAGTAGGTTAACAGGATTGCTTCATTGCTTCTGAAGATCATCCCTAAGGCTGTGTTTAAAGGCCTTGCTCTGTCCTCTTCATTCAGGACCATCAATACACACTCATACAAACACAGGCACAAAGAAACTCCACTCTCACACAATCCTTCTGATATCCAGTCTTTCATAAACTATTACAGGGAAAGCTAACACACCTATTTTCCCATGTTATTGTTCTGTATTTATATCCCCTAAGAATTAAGTCAGGTTTGTGCATGTGGGTGTGTGGCTGTTGTGTTTTGGAGTTGATAAGGAGGTAGGCATGCAGAGGATGGAACAGCAAGGCAGTGGGGCATCAGATTAATGCAGGAAGCAATTACAATAATGTGTGTGCGCATGTAACTATGTAGTGGCTTAATATCTATAGGTTGCTTCTTAATCCCATGCATACTGAATTTTTTCATACATGACATCCGTTACTGATACCAACATCAGTGAAAAATGTGCGTGTCATAGTTGTTTAATATCTCTGACCAGAAAAATAAATGGCATGGAGACCATTATGTAATTTCCTGTGTACCTCACAAACCTTATTTATTGGCATTGGTCATGCGCTAAATAAAATGCGCTTCTTTTTTTTGCAGTCAACCATCTTTGCTGAAAGTTATGCTGTGTTTGAACTCATATTCCTCTGAGAGTGAAGGTTCTCTTGGAGGGCTGTTCTCTCTGTTCTTATTTCTATCTAATTAAATTACTATAAAAATACATACTATCTCACCAGTCGTTCTCATTCGGCTTGCTCTAAAATTGCTTCTAGCAACAGCACCTTGAATTTCCTTCTGAGTTATAAGTATGCTGTGTATGTGCAAACTTTTAATAACTTTTAATTACAGTTAGCACAGGCCAACAGCGCTCTCTATAAATCGAACACATATTAATTTCTACAGGTGTTCTTGACTGACAGGCACAAAGCAATTTATATCTAGCCACCATGACACTGGAGTTAATGGTTATATTATCACCTCAGTCCCTGTGAATATTGCCATTGTGCTCAATTGCATTATATTAAAAAAACATATTATATGCATTTGATTAACAAGATTAATACAGATTGTCTGGTTTGTTTTATTGGGTATTTTATTATATTACAGCACTATGTATTTAAGAAGTGTTCTAAAGTTGTTTAAGTTGAAATAATACAATTACTAACTAAAACTGAAAAGTAAATAAAAAAATTAAAATATTTTGAAATATTAAAACAAACTTAAAAGTAAACTAAAATGAAAACTGAAAATATAAAAACATAATTCAAAATATTAATAAAAACTATAATAGTATATAAATAATACAAAAATTACACTGGTCCATACTGGATATTTAATTGTGCATGTGCATTTCTACCTTTTTTATATTTCAATGACCTGTTTAATAACATAAATTAAATTCATTTCATATTTAATATTTTTAGACAAAATAATATAGAGTTTTTATTATCGTCATAACATGAAAATAGTTATTGGTTTATTGCTATTAGCCAGAATTATAATCTGAGCATTGCAAGAATAATGGGTTAAATCAGGATTCTGGAGGAGAGGTAACCCACAAACTGGATTAGAGCCTCAGGAAATGGAACAGATTGCCAAAGAAACTGGCAAACCTTTTTTTATTTATTTTTGGATCATCCTGACCAAATTAAACCTCTCCTCGTTTGTACATTCTAATCTCACTGATAATTGGACTTGGAAATCATGAGATCCCCAGTCTCACATTCCTAAGAGAGATTATTACACCCCTAATAATATAAATTAGATGAGAATCATCTAGACAGATATTGATTAGTAGATAACACACTCTTGAGCCTTTAATGAACCTATGACAATAAAGTTAAAGTAGTTCTGCTGATCTAAAAATTCACAGAAATGGCTACAGACTTCTGAAGCTTCTTAAACTACATTATCAAAAGTTGCTTTGAAATTTGCAGAATGTCTCATACACATTGTTTTCACTTAATATCTTGTCTCTGTCTGTCTCTCTCATCACAGACCTTGCAACTGAGTACTGTGGGTTTCTGTAGCAGGTGCAGCCGAAACCTTGAGACCTTGATAATATTTCTGCCTGCTGAGGAATCGGTTCATCATAGATTGTGTGGGGGCGGGAGTGTTTGAGGTAGACTACAAGAGCTCAAACTGTGTGAGTAAATGAGTGTTATTATAAACCACACTGTCACTTAAATGGAAAAATGTAAAGACGAAAAGACAGAGGGAAAAGAGATGCAGCTGTGTGCATGTGCAGCTTTTTCAATTGTAAGCTGACAGATGAAAATATGCATTGCTTTCTCATGCTGCAATTGCGTGACAGCTTCATACAAGTCAACAAGTGAGAGGGAGGAAGAGAGACTGAGAAGCTGATGCCCTTAATCCACTTTGCATGCCTCCACTGTCGTTTTGCTCAGAAAAGCTGTGTAAGCCTAATAAAACACACATTTACATGTCTACTGGCACGGAAGAAAGTGCCACTCAATACTGACCAAAACGTTATCTCTATCATGGCCTTTGATTTTTTTTTTTTTAATGGCTGATAAATTCATTATATGCAGTGGCCCCAAAAGGTTTTTGGACACATATGCTGAGCATATAAAGATGTATTTCCATGATATAACCAAATAGCAAACTATTGCCTTTTATTTTAAGAAAATATAGCACAAACACAGCATGAAAATATAGCACAAAGAAAGCATTTCCCAAAAATATTTTTGTTAGTTGATATTGAGGGGAACTTGCATTCACTAAAATCACTTGCTATGCAGTTTTTGCACTGCTCACCTAGCTGAATTACAAAAATAAAGCATATTTTCAAACAACATTTGCGGCAGTGAATATTCTTACAGTTTCTTACTATTTTATCTGGGCCTTGACGGTAAACAATTAACATGTCTGACTAAAATTTGAGTTTAGCTAACCTGTTGAGAAGAAACTCCAAGTTTGGATTGATATCTTGATTGAAAGCCAAACATCCCATCAAATTCCTCCATTTTGTAAAAGCATTGCCATTGTTCACCCTTATTTTACCTCATTGTCTGTCTCTTTGTATTTTGGCAAGTCTTCAAATTTTGATTTGTACTTTTCCCATACTGGCTAAACACCCTCTGGTTCAGTCTGATACAAGAGCCACGCCCCAAACTTTTGCTATTGGTTGAGCTCAAAAGAGATTGACGGATCTGAGTGGACTGCTCTAAATGTTTTGATGGTGCCTGGGAGGCTCAATGTTTACACTGTTGGGAGAGATAAACCCATGAATTCCATACTTATAGTAGTCAATGAACAAACTGGGTCGAGAGAAATGTATATTTGTTTCCCTTTACAAACTTCTCCTTTAGATTGATTGACATAAACTGAAGATTTCTGCATTCATTGTACATTCGCTCAATGCACAGAAAAGATAAACTCAAAGGGTCTTCGTTATGATCTGAATTTTGTTATGAGACAATTGCATGCTAATCAGAATTCCAATATCCATTTGTATGTGTTTGCATGTGTGTTTTCTGCACAGAATCCTCATCCAATAGCATGCAAAATGTCCCGGGTCCAAGCCCAAACCTAATATTATTTTATATATAAACCAAGCAATTGCAGCTGAACTTGAGAGCCCATGAACACCATGCATTTCAGTTATGTGAAAAATATCAGCTTGAGAGAAAATAGGACGAAAAATCAAGGTAAATCATAAGTGAACAGAATTTATTATTGTACACTTATTCAAGCTGTAATTTCAAACTCAAAAAGTATGTGTGCATATACACATACATAAATACTGTTAGCAGACAAATTAAATAAACTAGTGAAAATGTGTTTATTTTCTAAAAACCTATAGGGCCAAATGTTAGTTGGGAAAAAAAGTCCACATGCATACTTTCCTCTCAGAGCAACAGAGAAGATGAATTAAACAAAAGAGGCAGCAAAAAGCAAGCTGATTTATTAAGCTGCTTGCTTGACATTCAAACGATCGATCATGACCCGAGTAAAACCTGTGCCAGCCCCAAGTGTACAGACCAGCAGGCGAAGTTTAAAACGGTCTGTGTGTGTGCGTGTGTGTGTGTGTTGCACAGCAGCGTGTGTGTGTGTGTGTGTGCGTGTGTGTGTGCGCGTGAGGAAGAAAAACTGTCGATGAGTGTCGAACAGGTTGGCTAGTAATTATTCTCCAACAGCAGCGTGTGCGTGTGTGTGTGTGTGTGAGGAAGAAAAACTGTCGATGAGTGTCGAACAGGTTGGCTAGTAATTATTCTCCAATCCTAAAATACCAAAAACTACATTGATAAAATAGGAAAATATGTTCTTTTGGAGGACACAGTGAGTGCAAAAGTGAGTAAATGATGAGTGTTTAACTGTTCCAGAGATTATTAGCTGCCATCAGGCGTGTAAGATGGCATCATACAGTACATGTTTGCTTAATTACTATTCATATCACTTGTGTCAACATGCATGAAGACAGCATCAAGGTGTAAGTGACTATAATAATGTGCACATGCATGCACATGTGTATGTGTAGTTCAGGGATCTGTAAGAGCGACTTCAGAGAGTGGCTTAATCATAGCGTGTGTTTGCTTTATGCCAGAATGACACCACGTCATCATGGGGCTTTGAGGTCATACGCGTGCAGATATTTGTTTAAGGCTGTACATCACATTCACAAATGTGTCCCAAGCACATGTGTCCTGCTAACTCAAGGGTGTTATTTGACCTCCATACGTATCAAGCCAGATTCAATGGGATAAACACAGAACTACTAAATTGGCAATATGTATTTCTATGAACATTTTTGGCCGGAAACAATTACTTAAAATGCAATCACAGGAGCACATGGATGATAATAAGGAACTCACAGTAGGGAAAAAGGTTGTTTGATGAAAAAAGGGAAACAGCCATTGTGTTTGTCTAGGTGTGTCACAGGGTCAAAAAAGAAAGCACAATTCCATAAAGGAACCCATTTTCTGAAGGAAAATTTAAAACCTCTATTCAAATTGAAGGTTGTCACGAAGCATTTAAAAAAATCGCACTGCCTTGTTCTGTGATGGTGTGTTACTGAAAAACTTGCGTGATATGAAATATGTAAAAAATGATCAAAACCAAGATGAATATCACTTTATTTTATCCACATTAATTTATTTTAACATTTATTTGTTTACTGTTACTGACGTGATCTGGATCTTCATTAAAAAATAAAGTTCATCCACTCTTTCCTAATGTTAGGATCAGAAAGAAGGTGATGCAAAGATTATGTTTTTCCACAAATTGGCACTGTACAGCCAGAGACGATCCTCCCTATGCGAAAGCTGCGTAGGGCCCCCGAAACACCAGGGGGCCCCCTTGCTCTCAAAGATGATTTAAAGGGGACCTATTATGCAAAATTCACTTTGGACCTAAATGTGTGTTGGCAGTGTGTGTACACAACCACCCTATAATGATAAAAGTCCACCCACTCCTTTTTTTTTATCCCCATAAATCATAAACAGTGTCTCCCAACTACCTGTTTTCCGACTTGGTGCTGATGTGACGTCACTTTAGCCACAGGCCCCACCCAGAAATGTTGACAGACACTGCCGTTTTAACATAATACTGCCCTGAGCGAGTTCACACACAGCGACACTGACTTGCTGCACTGACGAGAATGTCTCTCAAGCGTTTTAGGTGTTCTGTAGGTGGATGTATGAATCCACATAGCTCTCTCCTTATTCCTGAAATCTGAGCTACTGAAGACAAGGTGGATTAATTTTGTTTGCGAAGAAAATGCTCCCTCAACTCTACCGCAATTCGTTTATGTCTGCGCGAATCCTTTTACACCGGACTGCTTTGTGAATGAGGGTCAGTATAAAGCAGGTTTTGCACTGTGTAATTCATAAAGTGAATTTTTTATGCACAGTACAATCAGATGACTGACTTTTAAACTGAGTGCGTTTTCTGTAAAGATAACTGGCTTGTACTAATAGTGGAGTGTTTATTTGCAAAGGCTAGCACCGGTATTGCCTGAGCTTGAGCTCTTGAAACTCCGCCCTCTTCTCCGGGAGCACCAGCTCATTTTGCATTTAAAGGGAAAGACGAAAATGGCGCGTTTTGGCTCATACCCTAAAAGTGGCAATTTTAACAAGCTATAAAAAATTATCTGTAAGGTATTTTGAGCTAAAACGTCACACACACACTCTGGGGACATCAGAGACTTATTTTACATCTTGTAAAAAGGGGCATAATAGGTCACCTTTAATTTTAATTTTAGTTTTGTTTTTTAATTTTTTAATCATTTATTTTAATGCGGTGCGCTGTCACCCTTTCTACGTAAAAATCAGTCAAATAATGTAATGTGAATGTCGTACAGTCTTACTCGAGACTAAAAAACATAACAAAACCTTACCGAGCCACGGAAGAGACATTGTTTCTCAAGCACTTTCCGCGAGTGCGATTTGAGACGGAGTGAAACATGGACTACACTACACACGCAAATCGGTAGGCAGGGCTAAACAGGCAATGATGTTGAAGCAGGTGTTGATATTTTGCGGAGGCAGTGTTTAGCCACGCTATTACGTCATAAAGTGGCACATTCCACAACCTGTCGTTTTGCCAGATTGGCTTCAATATAAGCTGTTTTTAGACTAACCAGAAAGTTTAGAGCTCTGAAACTTACTGCATGTTTTTATAGCACAATGACCCCTTATTTGTAAAAAAGATCAAGTGATTTTTGATTTGTCAGTTCATGACCCCTTTAAAGAGATAGTTCGCCCAAAAATGAAAATTACTCCATGATTTCCTCACCCTCAAGCCATCCTATGTGTATATGACTTTCTTCTTTCGGATGAGTTATATAAAAAAATGTCCTAGCTCTTCCAAGCTTTATAATGGCAGTGAATGGGTGTTATTTTTCAATAGTCCAAAATACGTCAAATAAAGCTCATCCAGCCATAATAAAAAGTGTCCCACACGGCTCTGGGGGGTGAATTAAGGCCTCCTATAGTGAATCGATGCGTTTTTATATGAAAAATTACCATATTTAAAACTTTATTAGAAAATGCCAGAGGATTTCGATATTAGCCAAGATGGGTTTCCTTTGCTAAAGTAAGGAAACTTTGCTTCCTTTGCTGCTGCAAACAAACATTGGTTCTTGCGAGACTAGCATATTCTCACCAGACCTTACGCTATGCCTACATCCTACGTCAGGGGTGCCCAACCCTGCTCCTGGCGATCGACTCTCCTTGCAAAGTTCAGCTCCAACCCTAATCAAACACACCTGAAGCAGCTAATTAGGGTATTCAGGATCACTTAAAAATTAAAGGCAGGTGTCTTTGATTAGAGTTGGAGCTAAACTTTGCAGGACAGTCGATCGCCAGGAGCAGGGTTGGGCACCCCTGTCCTATGTCATCCGCCGGAATGGCATTCTATCGTGAACACGCGTACAACAGTTAGCGGAAGCTAGAGATTACTGTTTATAACATTTTAAATATGGATTTTTTGTTTCTTACAAAAATGCATTGATTCACTACAGGAGGCCTTTATTCACCCCACATTTGTAATCAAAAAATGTTAAGGTATGTTAATCAAAAATATGTATATATATGCAGTTTGACGGAATTTACTTCTTTTTAAAATCAACTAATCAATGTTGCTTAAAACTGTATAAACTGAAAATAATTTAAAAAGTAAGAAAATATTACACATAAGTAAATATTATTTTGTAAATTATCGATATCCATATATTTTCTTCTTTCAAAATTAAAAAAATAATAATTGTTTACTAAACTTAAATGTAATTCATTATTGTTTTTTTGCCCCATATGTGCTGACTTCTGTGAATTAAACTTTAGTTACAGCAGGTTACCTTACCTTTCAATGTCATCCAACATCATAGCTGGACCCGTACTCCCCTCTGGCTCTGTAATAATTGTGACTGAATGGCCAAGGATGGTGTGCAGCACTGACACTATAGGAAAGCGGGTCTTGGGTGCAGAGGCTACTTCTGTGGCAAATCAATATTTTGGCAATAACACTTTATTTTAAGGACCAATTCTCACTATTAACTATCTGCTTCTAAGCATACTGGCCATTTATTAGTAATTATAAAGCACATATTAATGCCTTATTTGGTATGATTTTAGATCCCTTAATCCTACCTAAACTTAACAACCACCTTACTAATTAATAAGCAGCTAATTAACAGTTGATTGAGGGAAAACTCTTAAATAATAGTGATTATGTGTTCCCTATTCTAAAGTGTAACCATGTTGGCCGATGGATGTTAATACCATTGTGCCTTTGTAATGAAGGTCATGATTAATGACATGTTATAGAAATTAATAATATAGTGGCAAAAATATTTTGCAAAGTATGATTACATTTGCACAATGCATTAAGCAATTACCTATGGCAGATGTGAGACGTTGAAATTCTGCGATCTCTGCTCTTGACATGGGAATAAAGAGAGAACCATTGTTTTCACAGTCTTAGGTATTCTGTGTAATCAAAGGAAACGTCTCGGGTTACGCATGTAACCATGGTTCCCCAAGAGGGAACGAGACGCTGAGTCCTCTAGCGGACACAAAAGAGAATGCTGCCAGCATGACCGGTGTCTGAAGCACGTGTGAAACAACGCAAATCCTATTGGTCCACGTGGCCCGTGACGTCATAGGTGGATGCTCGGAAGCATAAAAGGGCACCTGCTAAATACTTCACCAACTTAGTTGTCTGAAGGAGGCGTAAATAGACAGGCCGAAGGCATGGCAAGGAGATGCAGCGTGTCGTTCCCTCTCGGGGAACCATGGTTACATGCGTAGCCCGAGACGTTCCCCTTCTAGGGAACTCCACACTGCTTCCTCTAGCGGACACAATGGGGAACGAAATGCCAACTCTGTCATGCCAATGTGCATGCCTGTCCACCTGGTGAGAGACCAAGGAAGTGACAGACATACACCAAGCCTTTCCTCAGAAAGGGGCCAAACCACTGATGCCTCGGGCTGCTCACATAGCCTGGCAGAATGAGGGAACCCGATTCAGATAAAGGGGAACATCCCACCCAAGTTAAGAACACAGCTATCCTCAGATAGCTATGCTATGTGAGCAATACTAGCCTGGATACACAAGACCACTGAAGAGGCTAAACTATAAAGACTCTGGGGGAGCTCAAAGAGATCGCTACTTAAATTAACCCCCTGGGGTCGAAGCCCGCACCAGTGCGGTCTGTCTCGTATTTTCTTTATGACCGCGAAAAGAACTAAAAATACTAAAAAGTTTTGATCGTACAGATAAGAATAAGGTATCATTTGAAACTGCAAAAGGTCTACTTTTATTTGGCTATAGTCATAATAACAACAAAACAATGTGCTTTTAAAAAATAAAGAAAATAAACAGGGTGCGTTCTCTGCCGGCTCTGTCTCTGTCACTTCTCTTCACAGACACATAAATAAAACAACATGAATCTTTGCGAATACTTGCCTCAAAGACATGCAAAATATATGTATAGAAAGCTTGAAATGTCTACTTTTAAATGAAGCAAGCCACGTCTAAAACAAATGTTTTCTGTTAAAGTAATCTGTATGAAACCAACGCGATATCCAGTTTTCCCATCTCAACTCATATCTAATGCGGTCACGCCCATGAGCCGATCACGCTTTTCAGATTCTAAGCATCCACGTGAGATGCGCGCGCATGTAAACGCTCACATCGCCTCCGTGTAAACAAACGTGAAGGGTTCATCACGGCTACTTTTTGTTTCTGGAAGAAGACGCATTGAGAGAAATAACCCAGAATTTACCTCACAACGCGATGTGTCGCGTAGCTGGATCCACTGGAGGATATCACTCTGATGAGTAGCCTAAGTTTGCATCTGTTGTTATTGTGTTATTGTGACATAACTTCTGCACATTTTACTAGTTAGACTTTTCCCAAACTATAATTCCTGACTACATGTATGAAATCAAGTGAAACATTTTGAAATATGTGTAATTTCATTGTCTAAATGTCTCAAAACGCCAGGATATTTGTTTAATGTTTTATAACATATAAAACCACAAGATATAAAAGTAGTTTGAGTGTTAACACTATGAATGAATGTTTGGCCCAAAGGTGTGTTACTGTTCAAGTCTCAGTGTTCAGATCAGTATGTTCAATCATGTGTCCTTGACCTTCACTGTGTATATTTTTATTATACTGTATTATAAATAAAATACAAATGATAATCAAAAACCCACATTATTTTACTCTCCAAACTCTCTTTCTTACATGCCTCAGTCACATTCATATTGATGGCCCATTATGGGAGGCCCTTTGTCTC
>NW_015505814.1:603384-608556 GCF_001515645.1 Sinocyclocheilus grahami
TCCCAAACTATAATTCCTGACTACATGTATGAAATCAAGTGAAACATTTTGAAATATGTGTAATTTCATTGTCTAAATGTCTCAAAACGCCAGGATATTTGTTTAATGTTTTATAACATATAAAACCACAAGATATAAAAGTAGTTTGAGTGTTAACACTATGAATGAATGTTTGGCCCAAAGGTGTGTTACTGTTCAAGTCTCAGTGTTCAGATCAGTATGTTCAATCATGTGTCCTTGACCTTCACTGTGTATATTTTTATTATACTGTATTATAAATAAAATACAAATGATAATCAAAAACCCACATTATTTTACTCTCCAAACTCTCTTTCTTACATGCCTCAGTCACATTCATATTGATGGCCCATTATGGGAGGCCCTTTGTCTCACAGGTGAGAATCACTAAATATTAATGGCCGTTGTCACTCCCTCGCATACAGGCTTTAGATCACGAAACATGTTTCACAAATGTTAAATCAATATATTGTTTTCTGTGAAGGAGTGAACAGGATAATTTTCACTTCATTTTGTAGCAAAAACTCTAGTCTACCACATTCAGTTCTCAAAAGTATTGTGAACAAATATTATGTCTGTTTTATGGCCTTATTTCAGTGACTTAAAAAAATTAGTTTTCACTAACCACGCATAAACATTGTTTTCTCAAAAACACAAACATGTACTTTCATGCTGCTCACATATTATTGTAGCCCAGTTTGTGCTGAATACAGTGTTATCAGACTTTAGCCATTAATATGTTTTTAAGGTACTGAAAAAAACACAAATGTCAGGGCATGTCAAAACTTCTCCAGGACCCCAAAACACCCTCAGACCCCAGAGGGTTAAGGAGAGTAGCTGCTGAGCTAGAACACATCAAACCTCAGACAGCTATATCCTAAGGGTCTTATGAAGGCTCATAGACCATTTTAGAATGAACAATACACAGCTAACTCATATAGCCAGTTAAGGCTTTCCTGCAAAGCTGCCCAGACCACAGAGAGTGGGCTATCTACTTACAACCCTAGCAGGGGAAATAGCACTGTCTAGGCAAGGGCTCGAGGAGACCGGTACTTAATAAAGACCCTAATAAGGGGAGCAGTCACTGAGCTAGCACATAGATATCCTCAGATAGCTTTGTGCCTAGGAAGGGGCTACCAAAAAGGGGACCGACTGAGACTACCCAGACCAAAAAGAGTGGGCTGTCTACTTACAACTCAAGGAGGGGAGACAGCACTGTCTAGGTAAGGGCTCAAGGAGACCGCTACTTAAAACCCTAAGCAGGGAAGCAATCACTGAGCTAGCACATAGATATCCTCAGATAGCTTTGTGCCTAGGAAGGGGCTACCAAAAAGGGGACCGACTGAGACTACCCAGACCAAAAAGAGTGGGCTGTCTACTTACAACTCAAGGAGGGGAGACAGCACTGTCTAGGTAAGGGCTCAAGGAGACCGCTACTTAAAACCCTAAGCAGGGAAGCAATCACTGAGCTAGCACATAGCTATCATCAGATAGTTAGGCTCTAGGAAAGAGGAACAGCTAGCACATACCTATCCTCAGATAGCTATGTTCCCAGGAGAGAGCTCACCGCAACTTGCCAGTTAAAACACAGCTAGTCTCAGATAGCTGTATTAAGTAAGCCCGTCCTGCCATAACAATGGCTGGAATATAACCACCCTCAGATTGCTATACTAAGGAGGTCCCCAATCAGTCTCAGTCCCACAGTAGGCTAGCGAAGCACTGTGTTATCGACCAGAAGCTCACAAGAGGGAGATTCGGAACATCAGTAAATTATTCGCTAAAGTGCGAACACATACACATCATTAGTCCAAGATCAAAGCCTGATGTAAGCAGTGGCCATAACACTAGAGGGCTGGACACAGCTATCCTCGAATAACAGTTTCCTCAGATAAGGCTGAAGTTTGCCCAGACCATGGAGTGGGCCATCTACTTAAGACCCAGAAGGGGAGATGGCACAGTCTAGGCAAGGGACTCAAGGAGACCACTACTTCAAAACCCCAAAAGGGGAGCAGTCTCCGAGCTGGAACACAGCTTTCCTCGAATAGCAGATTCCTAGACAAGACTTCAACGCTTACTTGAGAGAGCTTGTGCCAAGGGGGAACCCAACCTAGTTATAGAAGCCAGGCTAGAACATCGCTGCCATCAGACCGCTATATTCCAGAGCAAAGCAAGCTTGAGCTGGAGCATAACAATCCACAGACAGCTACACTCTGAGCAGAGGCTGTTCACTTAAAGCCCTGAAGAGGGGGAAGCATTCTACTCAGCCCAAACTTACTAAGCGGGATTCAGAGGGACCGCCCACTTAAAAATACCCAGAAGCCTGGGGAGGCAGCCCACACCTAAACCCCTCCGGCCCAACACAGGAAGGAACATTCCCCATAACCACTCTATGTGCTGAAACACCCTGGGAGAGAAAGCTCACAAGCATCTCTCCACAGAGTATTTAAATATATCCACACCGAGCGAGACTCTCCACACACAATAACATGCATATTAGAGAGGCACGGCCGAGCTGAATATAGCTCCTCCCGCGATCTTGCAAGATCAGGGCTAAAACGACCCACGAACCCCTCAATCCAAGTCTTAGCCATGCCTCGGCAGCAGCAGGACCTGAACCGCGAGACGCAGATGCTTGTCATTCATCTCTCGAGAAGAGGGGTAAATGCAAACGGAGCTTTCTCATTGGAAACACTAACAATGAGTGCATTCAGAGCCCTCGAGCACCGAATGCACAAGCCGCTGTCCAAGACATATGACGCATAGATTGTGTGTGTCTACAAGTGTCCTTGGGCACGGAGGCACACACTTTCTACACCACTCACCTGCCTTGGTCTCTTACCATTCAAACAGATGGCTCCTGAAGGCAACAAAAGTTGGTGACATATTTAGCAGGTGCCCTTTTATGCTTCTGGGCATCCACCTATGATGTCACGGGCCACGTGGACCAATAGGATTGGCATTGTTTCACACGTACTTCAGACACCGGTCATGCTGGCAGCATTCCCCATTGTGTCTGCTAGAGGACGCAGCGTGGAGATCCCTAGAAGTGGAACACTGCATTGATTTGGAAACATGTTGGTTCCCATGCTACCTTTTTTGTTTTTATAGTGATGCCGAATCCAAATTTTCCTTTCATTATGTCTATCCTTAAATATTACTTGAGCAATTAGCAACAGTTGCCCTTGTGTCCAGTTTGCCTTCCTTTTAAAGATAAAAAGACAAAAATTGTTCTGTGTTGGGTTGAAACTTGATTCTAAGCAAAGCAAGTCAAGAACCACTGCTTTAAAAGAAACAACTCAACTGAGAAAGCACAGCTCATAAAAAGAAATGGAACACTTTGAAACAAATAGCTAAAAGAGCTGACAGTAGCCCTTTTTATTCCCTGATGCTTCCTTTGCTTCACTCCTATTTGATTGTCAATCAGCGGACAGTTTACCTTCTCTACAGATGTTTCCAGTCAGAAGCTCCAAGAAAGCGACCAATTACTCTGGGCTTTTATCCCAGAATTTCAGGATTGAAGAACCATCTACACTATGAACCAAGTTACTGAACCTCTATATCACAGCAATCGTAATCACTAAACAATTGAACTGATTCATAAGCAGCATAATCAATCAGCCTAAATGTGTATAAATGTATTTAATGGTGTAAGTGCTCCACTGCAGTTGCATTAATAATAATTTACCGCTTACCTTTGTTTATTACTTTGCGACTTGACAGTTTTCTTTGTTACCTGATATTTTGAACATTGCTGCCATTTTCCATGAACAGGGTACAAATACAGTATATACTTAATCATTTTCTCTTACAATAACTTGTGCCTGCTGTTGATGAGAGAGCAGTGATAAAATTGCCTTCTGTCCAAGATCATACGTGATCTTGGACAGTGAAAGTGCATCTTCTCACACTTCAGGCTAACAGCAAACATGTTTTTATCAAGCTTTTGAGTAACTCATGAGATCTAAACAGATTAAATGCTTATGATTCTAAACGCTTTCCTTTTGAAAATCTCCAGTTTAGCTGTCTGTCTTTGTGAGGTTGATTGTGTTTATGATCAACCATAAACACGGATGAAAACCACTTTCAGAGGATAAAGTTATCCAAGAGCTCTCAGAGTTAAGAGCCTCATATCCCAACTGTGAGGGGCACCTGCGTTTCAACCCCAGTAAACATAATTCAAAAGAAAGAGAGAATTGTATTGAGCCAAGAGTTCCCTTTCGTGGAACTTCGAACTACGTCCTCTAGGGGTCGCTATGGGGAACGCCTCGTCGTGACCCGTGTCTGAAGCCTACATTGAAAAAACACCAACTTGTTTGGCCGGCGACAGCCATGACGTCACTACCGTCGCAACTAGTACAAAATAGGCGCCGGTAGCGCACATCATCACTTTCTTCGTCTTCACTGACCGTTCTGTTTGAAGCGTGCATTCCAAAAGCAAAGTAAGAGTATTTCTTTTCCTACTATGGCGAGCACTAGCGGAGCGTTTAGAAAGTGTGTACATCCGTGTCAGCGGTTTCTGACACCCGATGATTCACACGAGCTATTCGTTGTTTGTTTGGGCGAGGAGCACGCACGCGATGTCTTCGAGGAGGCAATCTGCGTGCATTGTGAGAGCTTTTCGCTGAAAAAGCTCCGTTCTCGTTTGTCTCTCTTCTCGAGAGGAGAGGGACACCCATCGGTTTCCCGCGGCTCGGGACCTGCCGCTGCTGAGGCACGGAGGAGAATGAGCTCATGGGGATCTCAGGTGGACCTAGCCGATGAGGCTAAAGGGGGGTTCCCCCCTTCCGCGCATCGGTGTCGGGCGAGAAACAGCCACTGGACGATGATATCCTCTCTTTGATATCACCTGATCCAGGGGCCAGTGCTCAGCTGGGCCCAGCCCAACAAGAGCAGGAAATGGATGTGGAGAGTGAAGAAGCTGAGGCTGAGCTTTCCCAATCCACCTGCCCTGCGTATGATGAGCTGTTAGAGGTGATGGATCGGGCCACGGCAAGGCTCGAATTACCGTGGAAACGAGCCAAGGAGGTGACGTCGCGAGGTCGCCTCGACGAACGTTATCTCTCCGGCCATACACCTCCAGCTCAAGTGAGCCTTCCTTTCCTTCCTGATCTCCACACTGAGATCGAGAAGGAATGGAAGAGGCCGTTTTCCTCA
>NW_015505814.1:608999-624655 GCF_001515645.1 Sinocyclocheilus grahami
TTCTAAAATTCCACTTAGGTGGTAAATGGGCACGGGATTCTTTGCCCATTTCTCTAAAATCCTGTGAAGGTAAGGGTTACGCGTGCTGTCTTCGTTCCCTTTGTTTCAAAGTGGAGTAACACCCCGGTACCCTGGGTTCCACTTAAATAATGTGTCTTGGTCGACACACCCTGGAGACAGCACTCCCCTCATCTCTGAGGAGGGTGCTGGAGCTGCTGTTCCCGACCGGCCATTACGTCCGGGTGACAATAGAACCCTAAGAGTGCTCATTGCGCACCTTCTAAAATCCACGTGAGTGGTAAGTGTGCACGTTATCCTTTGCCGCTTTTCTAAAATCCACGTAAGTGGTGGGTGGGCACGTTAGGCCTTGCCACCCGTCTAAAATTCCACCTAGGTGGTAGGTGTGCACGTTATGCTTTGCCACTTCTCTAAAATCCCACGAAAGTGGTAGGTGGTCCAGGACAGGGGCAACTCCCATAGCGATATGGTGTGGGTTGGGACTTAGTGGCTCACCATGGTTCTGGCTTGCACTCCCCTCAGCATGGCGGCGTGGGTATACCGTTCCCCATAGCGACCCCTAGAGGACGCAGTTCGAAGTTCCACGAAAGGATGTACACGGATGTACACACTTTCTAAACGCTCCGCTAGTGCTCGCCATAGTAGGAAAATAAATACTCTTACTTTGCTTTTGGAATGCACGCTTCAAACAGAACGGTCAGTGAAGACGAAGAAAGTGATGATGTGCGCTACCGGCGCCTATTTTGTACTAGTTGCGATGGTAGTGACGTCATGGCTGTCGCCGGCCAAACAAGTTGGTGTTTTTTCAATGTAGGCTTCAGACACGGGTCACGACGAGGCATTCCCCATAGCGACCCCTAGAGGACGCAGTGTCTCGTTCCCCTCAGGGAATCATGGTTACATAAGTAACCCGAGACGTTTTTTGTGTGTGTGCATATAAATGAAAGCAAACAGAAAAGACATTCTAATGGGATTGCACCTTAATTCGACAAAAAGTGATAGCATGTGTGAGAAGGAGTTTGTGAGAGAGAGATGGAGTGAAGGACACAGAAGATGATCGCTTGCTGTCGTGTCTCATCCCATCAGTCAGTCTAAATGCAGTTCTTTGAAGGCTGGTGAGTTTTTAGGCTCCCGCAGGAGGCTGCAAATGCAGCTCCAAAGCAACCAGGTGTGAAGCACAGATCAGGTGCAACAAATTACACAGCTCGGGGGCTTAAAGAAGTATTTCATCCGAAAAAGAAAATTATTTAGTTAATTACTCCTCATTCCATACCCATGTGGTATTATTTTCTGGAATTTTATCGATAAAGATAATTAGACCATATTTTGCTGAGTGTGTTATTGTGCTGATATCTTAAGGACTACCATGGACAGCTGACTCCTAAAGTTTTTGATATATTTCATATTCTGTGCGGTCAGTTCACAGCAGTGATAGAAATGAATCGTTTCCAATAAGTTTAAATGGATTTTTACCTTTTATGTTCATTTTACCTTTTATAAAGCCATTTTTTCTAAAAGTGTGCATCATCTTTTAAGACAAATTCTTACATTTAATCAGTCAATTAATAATAATGCATTTAGGCTGATACTAAACAAATGAAATCAGTATCAACAAAATTAATATTTGCAGAAATTCCATACGAAGTGGCATTTAGATCTATTTACTCATGTTAATGCAGCTTAGAGGGACATTGAATGCTTTAACCTGCTTTTACAAATGCATAAATAATGTTTTGATATTTTAAACATGAAATTTTGAATACTGATATTTGAAATAATTAAAAAAATGAAAAGATGCATTAGATGTAAAATTAAAACAATTAAAACCTCCAGTAGGCAGCAGCAAGTCACTGTCAAGTGAGTCATTGCGGCTGATCCGAATCATTTAAACGGTTGATTCATTCAGGAACAAAACACCGTCGTAATGAGCTCAATATTTGCGCTAAACCTGCACAGATTTGGCTTGCACGAACTTCCCCAAGAAATTAATGAGTGAACATAACTTACAAAATGTAACCCGCCAAACTGGCTAGTGATTTGACAGCGTTACCCGCCACAGCTGATTTTTACCCACATTTGGCGGGTTGGCGGGTGTTCATTTCAAACCCTGCCTATAAGCTAATATAGTAGATTCTCAGGAGACAGTTTGAACTTAAACTGCTGACATGCTCACACTGTGTGTTTGGCTTTCACTGTCTCTGTCTTCCTCTCCCCATTTGCTTCATTTTATCCCATCAGTCCTTTCATACCCCTGTGAGAAGAGGAGAGAGAAAGTGGATCAGAGAGTGTTTATATGGAGATTAGCAGGCAGACAGACAGACAGACAGACAGACAGACAGACAGACATATATTAGAATATATTAGAAATCAGCCAAACACACACACAGGTGACATCTGCAATCTAATAAGAGCCATGCTCTATTCATAACTATTCAATTTTTAGAGTGTTTAGAGTATGTTGAATTGCTTTTGGAAATGAGTGTGTGATTGAAAAATCTCTTTATGTGTTTGGGCATATGAATTGTTGTATCGTTTGTTTTGTGTGTGATGGTTCTACTTATGCTGAATATGATTTCAGCAATAAAAATGAATGTGAACCTGTGATTGGAATATAAAAATATAAAAATGTTAATTAATTTTGTTGTTTGTAAATGGTTTGGGGTTCTGTAATAAAATGTTTTTTGTAAATGTCTAAATCCAATATTGTGGGTATCTAAACATGATAGTTAATATATTCATAAATGCAATTTTCAAATCAGATATTCCTAGTGAAATTAAACACAACTGTGGGAAAAGTAGAGTATTTTCTGTTGTATTTAAATAGTCACTTGTTTTAGTGATAAAATATTACAATTTAAAACAACTGTTTTATATTTTGAAATATAATTTGTTCCTGTGACGCAAAGCTGAATTTTCTGCATCATTACTCCAGTTTTCAGTGTCACATGATCCTGCAGAAATCTAATATGCTGATTTGGCTCTCAAGGAACATTTATTATTAATATGAATGTTGTTGTGCATTATTTCTTTATTTATTTTGATGAATAGAAAGTTCAAATTAACAATTTATTTGAAATGAATTGATTTATTGTATCCTTGCTGAATAAAAGTGTTAATTACAAAAAAAACTACAACCTTTCTCCATCAATCCTTTCATTGACTAACACTAACCACACACATAATTGCATGCTGTCCTGTCTGTATGTTTTGTTCATTTTCTGATAGTATTGAGCTTTATTGGCTGATTGGCTGACACTGACTTGTTTCTAGTGACCGTGAGAGTACTATATTTATAAAGGCATTTATTATGTGGACAGTGACACATTTGAAATGTGTCATGCTGTGCTAAGACTCATTTATAAAGAGTTATGAAATGGTGTGCATTTAACTATAATAATTGAATAAAGAAAAATAATTGTTTGTTTTTGGCTACCAATAACATAACAGCTAACAAATTTTTATGTTTTAAATAAATCCATTCTTTAGATTTTCCCAGAAAATCAGCAGATGAAATATGAAAAAGTCAGCAGATTCTGTCTGGGCTTGAAATGCATGATTTTCAAATTGATACTTTATTTTCTCTATTCTTATCTCTATTAAAGATTCTGGAAATTCTTCTAATACCTGTCTTCTCCTATTTTTTCTTTCTATTTTCTTTAGAAACAGACATTTGAGAGGTCAAATGTGTAACCGCTTATACAGCAGTGGCACTGGAACTCTTCCAGTGGAATGTGACCGGTTGCGGTTCCTCCAAACATGACACTCTATCTTGTTACACGTCCACAAAAGCACTTCCGCTTATGAGACAAACCAGGCTAAAGCACTGCAAAGTGGCTAATGGAGAAGATGCATTACATTCTGTCCTTTCCGAAGTCATTTCTCATTCAGGTGCCCCAGCGAAAGTCAACGAAATGACAGACCTGAATTTAAAACATCTTCCCTGAAGGGGAGAGAGTACTTCTTCTTCTTCTTCTTCTTCTTCTAAATCAACAAATTTGAAGAATTTTTCAAAAATCAACGTTAAGGGGGAAAAATAAGTTTATATTCCTTGAAAATAGCAATTGATTGAAGTCCATGGATTTAAATAAATTTAAATAAAGATTATCATATTAAAGGGGTTATATGATGCTATTTTAAAGATCATTATTTGGTGTAACAGAATATGTTGACATGCTTTAATGTTCAAAAAACATGTTATTTTTCAAATACTGTACATCATTATAGGTCCTCTATGCCCCGCCTCTCTCAAACACAAATGAGCCGTTTTAGGTAGGCGCGGTTGACTCTTAACTTTTATATAGAATATCTCTTTGGATTTGAGACTTTAGTCTTTGCAACTTTACAGATCTTCTTTATGCACCAAGAGCTTGTAACACTCCAAAGAGAAAGGAAAACTTGAAATCGCATCATATGATCCTTTTAAAAATATATTCTTTGCTTAACATTATCTGTTGTCATATAGGTTGCTATAGGTGGTTTTTAGTTTTTCTTTTGTAACACAGGAATGTAACCATAGCAGTTGATGGTTCATGGTTCACTGTCTTAGTGACATGTTTGTATCCCTCACAATTTTCTTGTCATTCTATTCTTTTTTTCGGTGTTGTACATTTTGTAAAATTTTCTGAGAACTCATCCGTTCTCTATTTATTTTTTGAGGGATGTTCCTATTAGTAATGTAATGATCTCAAACTACCTTTCAGCAAAAAAAAAAAAAATGGACTACAGTATACATCCTTCTAGAACATGCACTGCTCTGCCTAATGTATTCTTTCACTGTGAGTACAGTATGTTGAAACATGAGAAAAAGGGAAGTTTTCAAGTGATTTTCTGAACTTACTGTCATGTTGATGCTTTTCATATCTCCTGCATTAATGAAGAAAAGTGACTATGAAATATTGCCATAGACAACCGACTGCTTGCATCCAGGCTTAAAAGTCGATTTTGACATAGATGGTGATTTGTGATTGAGGAAAAAGGCAGAACCATGCAGTTGATGATATTAATGATGACATAAAGAGAAAGTCCACTGCCAATGTTGTGTAAATACAAAACATTGCATTACATGCAATTACATGCATTACATGCAATTTAACAGGCCAAAATGTTCCAAGAGGCTTACATGTGCAATATAGTGTGCAACTATTGGAATATCCCTGTATGCAAATCATATTCAGAACAACCTAATGGATACATTCTTTTCCTGTTATTCCTTACCCCATTTCTGTATCAATGTAAAAATTATACTAACTGGGAAATGGACTACAGTATACATCCTTCTAGAACATGCACTGCTCTGCCTAATGTATTCTTTCACTGTGAGTACAGTATGTTGAAACATGAGAAAAAGGGAAGTTTTCAAGTGATTTTCTGAACTTACTGTCATGTTGATGCTTTTCATATCTCCTGCATTAATGAAGAAAAGTGACTATGAAATATTGCCATAGACAACCGACTGCTTGCATCCAGGCTTAAAAGTCGATTTTGACATAGATGGTGATTTGTGATTGAGGAAAAAGGCAGAACCATGCAGTTGATGATATTAATGATGACATAAAGAGAAAGTCCACTGCCAATGTTGTGTAAATACAAAACATTGCATTACATGCAATTACATGCATTACATGCAATTTAACAGGCCAAAATGTTCCAAGAGGCTTACATGTGCAATATAGTGTGCAACTATTGGAATATCCCTGTATGCAAATCATATTCAGAACAACCTAATGGATACATTCTTTTCCTGTTATTCCTTACCCCATTTCTGTATCAATGTAAAAATTATACTAACTGGGAAATTGTGAGATAACATAAGATATAAAATCACATTGTGAGAGATTAAATTGCAGTTATAAAAAATAAAAATTTTTAAATCATTAACATTTATGTCCTTGATAACCCAAGACAAGAGGCTGAAGGATGAATTGGAAAATGCAGGCCAATAAATCTTGTAAATATAAGAGACTGTTAGAGTGCTTTCATCTGTCTGCATATTGATTGTCAGTAAAGTGATATAGACAAATCTCTCTCTTCACTCTAAAAACATACTGAACAACTGCCTTTTATCATACACAGGAATTTAAATAAATATACAGTGGATGTTTACACAATAAGGACACAAATTAAATAAGACCAAAATGTAAATGTGGTCACACATTTATTTGTTACATCAGTCAACTTCATCACACCTCACTAGTGTGTGAGTGCCAAAAAGATTGTATGGATGCTTTTCAGTTAGCACATTAGTTTCTGCCTTTATAAATTATGATTTGTCCCTCTCTTTGTTATAAAAGGTTGAAATAATAGTCGGGAATATGAAATAATAGTAATAAAAATCATCTTTTTTATGTTAGACTTTTATGGCTCATATAGTATGATATGAAAATATGGAGTTCATACTTAAGGAAAAAAAATACCTAAATTTTATTCAGTGGTTCAAACTGTACAAAAATATGCAATTTAGTGCAGTTGCTGATATTTATATGGCCAATAGGGTAACATTTTGATAGTTTGTCATGTAAATGAATTTGATCTTTATAATAGCATTGCAGACTACATTCATAAAATGCATATAAATGTCAGTAGTTTCACAAGATTTCACAGCAGAAAGACGTGTACCATGACCTGGGCAATTTAAGAATTATGCTAACAGGCTTTTTACTTGCTAAAAACAAAAAGTATAAAATATAAATCAGAAGGCTTGTAATACATTGTGTACAATAGGTTTTTTGGTAAAGTTTTGATCATATTGATAATTTGGAGGCCTCAAAAATGTGCTATTACATCCATAAGGACGTATGTGTCTTTTCTATTTATTGCTAGTTTGAGATGTTGTGCTTGTCTCTTGTGTATTATCCCTGTTTGTGCTTTCCTATTGCTCCTCCCTCTATCCAGTTCACAGGTTTGGGAGTGCCACCTGATTTGTGTTCCGTATTTTTACTTTAAAAACTGGTGGTGTTGTAATTTGTGCTTTTTCTGGGACCTGGAGATGGGAGTTCTCTCACTCTCTCTCCGCAACTTTTGTTACTCTCCTTTCCTGCCCCTAGACCAGAAATTGGGAGCGCAACAAATCAAATTTGATACTGTAGGCTTTAAAGGGTTACTGTAGAATCAAATCTATATAATTTAGAGTCAAATCTGACTTGCATTTGTTTATGTGTAATAAAGGGTTTGAAGTGAATTATCTGGGGAAAACAATGACCTATGACACTTCTGTATGTCCCAAACGTAAAACAGCACGATAAGGACATCACACTCTTTTTCTATTTTCATTCTCACCCTTGGACACTTTAATCACCTTTGACGTTTGGATATTTAAAATAAATGCCTCACCAAGGTGTGTCAAATTGCTCACATTGTGTGTGTTTTCAGTCCCTCCAGAGAAATGGAAAACCTGCCAACAGGATGAGTGGAGACGGCACCGTTTGGAATATTCAACACAGTGGTGGACATCTCTCTCTTCGACCCTCCTGGAGGCTGGAGGCGGTCTGGAGTGAGCACATTGCATCCATGGCGGAAGTTCAGGACAGCCGCTGGGCGGATGAGTGAAGCATATAAATGGCCGTCATCCTTGGGTTTTTGGTTGAAGCTGTTGTTCAGACATATGTTTCTCTGTAGCTACCTTGGGGTGAACAGGAGAGAGTCAGAGAAAGCCTGGAGAGGATACTAGTGTGGAAGAGGTGGACTCCCTCTGGCGTGACAAAGTAGCAAAACATTTCTAGCTCTGGAACTGAAAAAGGTTGTAGCGGAAGGAGGAGATGAGACCAGCATGACACTCGGCAGGGAACTATAATAAAGAATCGGCTTCCCCTTGAATCACTGTAGCCCCGGCCCTAATATCCCCATTCCAGAGCCAGAGCCACACAGTAGGAGTGAATGCCAACAGAATTGTGTGATTATTTAGTAGGGGAAACTGGGATTTTTGTAACAGCCGTGAATAATAGATTTTGACTTAGACCTCTCAAGTTTTAAAACAAGGTACTGGAGCTACCTACATTATCGGTCTTAGAGATTCTGTTTTGAGATACAGACATGTCACAGTAGTTGAGGTCATTTGTAACAACATCTCAACATCCAAACTGAATCTAATGACACTACTGTTCAAAAGGTTATTTCCTAGCATTCTGTGAGCTATTCTTCCTCTGGGCACAAACCTGCCAATCTATAGTGATACAACATACAGTACATAATTTTATTTTATTTGTTTGTTTATTTAACAGGGACAATACACTAAGCATTGTTAAACACAGACAACTGATGCTGTGTACATAGGGCATATAGCTAGTTTGCAGCCCTTGCAACTTTCAGGTAAATCCTTTATATATGAACAAAAAAGCAAAGGACCCAATATTGAACCATGTGGTACACCTAGTTTGCATTTTTGAAGTGATGACTTCACACCACTAATTTTAACACATTGCTGTCAATCACCCTCCAGCGGTGCAAGCAGGTAAGTATGAAGTTTAATGAAAGTCTTGAGTTATTTTGTTTTCGCAGAAACTTAGCGTAGCAGACAAGCAGGCTGAAAGCAGGTGAGTCGGGGTAAGTCTTTCTTGTCTTAGGCATAGACGAGACCAGAAAAAAGAGTGTGTGTTTCGTGTTGACTTTTGTAGAGGGGTGCTGATGAGGGTATTCATAGACAGGTGAGGTGATCATGGAGTGTGAAGAGGTGTGAGCCAGGAGGGATTCTGGGAAATGTAGTGTGCTGAGGTGACAGGCATGGTGAATGTAGATTAGATTGTGATTGTGACAGTAGCAACAGCTCTATGCAAATTACCATGACCCAGCTTTTAGTCACTTAACTATACAGAGATGTGCTGTTAAATCATAATTAACCATAGATCTGATCTCCTTTATGAATTATGTGGGCATACATCAGCTATGTGGCCACCTAATTTTCACCTAATTGAATGATATTAAAGAAATTAGAGTCTTGTCAAGTCTCACCCACGCATTTTCCTTGCTCTAATCATCACCACGGTGGCTTAGAAGTGCATACATCAGCTGTCATGCCGATTGGGCATATAGAAGAGTGTATTTCTCTGTATTAAGGAATTATAGTGTGGTTACCACAGTATCAGTGAGATGACTGACTGATACTCAGTTGAGCTCAGACAGTGAAGACGGACCAACGTGTGCACTGGGCTTTCAAAAACATGTCTGTGAGGCGTTTCTTGATGATGTGTAATCTGAGGGGTGAATGTGCTTGTGTGTGAAAAACACAAAGGACAAACAGAAAGCAAGAGCAAAAAAAAGTGGAAGAGAAGGAGGAAGTGCTTGGAGGACGTTATGCCCTATTTGAACTTCTGCTGACAGTAGTAAACAAACAGGATCAAAACTAAAAGAAAGTGAACATCCCAAACCTGTGTAGGCATAAAAGTGTAGGCACCAACAGTTTTGTCAGTGAGTTTTTGTTGTGTATACGCTATATATAAGCTAAAAGAAAATGCATTAACAAAAATGGTATTGTTTCTAATGAACATTAAAATAATAATAATAATAATTTTTAAAAACATAAAAAATTACCTGGAAAAAAATGATATAGTGATATAAAAAATTATATGTCATGACTTAATTTGTTCCCTCATTTTAGGTAAATCGAAGCCTAAATGAAATGAAATTAAATTAAATTCACTAAATGTAACTAAATTAAAATGAGGGAAACAATTGGTACAACATGGCCACAATTTAGCCAAATCAGGGAACAAAACAGTACAGCGTGGCCGCGATTTAATTATAACTTACTAGAGAACAATTTAATGAAACATGGCCATGAATTAATGAGAAATGAGAGCAAATTGTTAATTTGTGGCTGCAATTTTTTTCTTCTGTATGTCACAAGTGGGTTACATACATATATAAATGTATATATATTACAGATGTAAAATCTGAAAAGAATGGTAGTATTGTAACCTAAAATGCTAACATTTAAATTAACTGGTTCTATTCAATACAAAAATATTATTTAACATCAACATTTAACATCAGATTTTAATTGAGTAACCGCTCTGACTGTTTAGGCTGTTTTAAATGGAGAAAATGAAATTGGGAGCGCAACAAATCAAATTTGATACTGTAGGCTTTAAAGGGTTACTGTAGAATCAAATCTATATAATTTAGAGTCAAATCTGACTTGCATTTGTTTATGTGTAATAAAGGGTTTGAAGTGAATTATCTGGGGAAAACAATGACCTATGACACTTCTGTATGTCCCAAACGTAAAACAGCACGATAAGGACATCACACTCTTTTTCTATTTTCATTCTCACCCTTGGACACTTTAATCACCTTTGACGTTTGGATATTTAAAATAAATGCCTCACCAAGGTGTGTCAAATTGCTCACATTGTGTGTGTTTTCAGTCCCTCCAGAGAAATGGAAAACCTGCCAACAGGATGAGTGGAGACGGCACCGTTTGGAATATTCAACACAGTGGTGGACATCTCTCTCTTCGACCCTCCTGGAGGCTGGAGGCGGTCTGGAGTGAGCACATTGCATCCATGGCGGAAGTTCAGGACAGCCGCTGGGCGGATGAGTGAAGCATATAAATGGCCGTCATCCTTGGGTTTTTGGTTGAAGCTGTTGTTCAGACATATGTTTCTCTGTAGCTACCTTGGGGTGAACAGGAGAGAGTCAGAGAAAGCCTGGAGAGGATACTAGTGTGGAAGAGGTGGACTCCCTCTGGCGTGACAAAGTAGCAAAACATTTCTAGCTCTGGAACTGAAAAAGGTTGTAGCGGAAGGAGGAGATGAGACCAGCATGACACTCGGCAGGGAACTATAATAAAGAATCGGCTTCCCCTTGAATCACTGTAGCCCCGGCCCTAATATCCCCATTCCAGAGCCAGAGCCACACAGTAGGAGTGAATGCCAACAGAATTGTGTGATTATTTAGTAGGGGAAACTGGGATTTTTGTAACAGCCGTGAATAATAGATTTTGACTTAGACCTCTCAAGTTTTAAAACAAGGTACTGGAGCTACCTACATTATCGGTCTTAGAGATTCTGTTTTGAGATACAGACATGTCACAGTAGTTGAGGTCATTTGTAACAACATCTCAACATCCAAACTGAATCTAATGACACTACTGTTCAAAAGGTTATTTCCTAGCATTCTGTGAGCTATTCTTCCTCTGGGCACAAACCTGCCAATCTATAGTGATACAACATACAGTACATAATTTTATTTTATTTGTTTGTTTATTTAACAGGGACAATACACTAAGCATTGTTAAACACAGACAACTGATGCTGTGTACATAGGGCATATAGCTAGTTTGCAGCCCTTGCAACTTTCAGGTAAATCCTTTATATATGAACAAAAAAGCAAAGGACCCAATATTGAACCATGTGGTACACCTAGTTTGCATTTTTGAAGTGATGACTTCACACCACTAATTTTAACACATTGCTGTCAATCACCCTCCAGCGGTGCAAGCAGGTAAGTATGAAGTTTAATGAAAGTCTTGAGTTATTTTGTTTTCGCAGAAACTTAGCGTAGCAGACAAGCAGGCTGAAAGCAGGTGAGTCGGGGTAAGTCTTTCTTGTCTTAGGCATAGACGAGACCAGAAAAAAGAGTGTGTGTTTCGTGTTGACTTTTGTAGAGGGGTGCTGATGAGGGTATTCATAGACAGGTGAGGTGATCATGGAGTGTGAAGAGGTGTGAGCCAGGAGGGATTCTGGGAAATGTAGTGTGCTGAGGTGACAGGCATGGTGAATGTAGATTAGATTGTGATTGTGACAGTAGCAACAGCTCTATGCAAATTACCATGACCCAGCTTTTAGTCACTTAACTATACAGAGATGTGCTGTTAAATCATAATTAACCATAGATCTGATCTCCTTTATGAATTATGTGGGCATACATCAGCTATGTGGCCACCTAATTTTCACCTAATTGAATGATATTAAAGAAATTAGAGTCTTGTCAAGTCTCACCCACGCATTTTCCTTGCTCTAATCATCACCACGGTGGCTTAGAAGTGCATACATCAGCTGTCATGCCGATTGGGCATATAGAAGAGTGTATTTCTCTGTATTAAGGAATTATAGTGTGGTTACCACAGTATCAGTGAGATGACTGACTGATACTCAGTTGAGCTCAGACAGTGAAGACGGACCAACGTGTGCACTGGGCTTTCAAAAACATGTCTGTGAGGCGTTTCTTGATGATGTGTAATCTGAGGGGTGAATGTGCTTGTGTGTGAAAAACACAAAGGACAAACAGAAAGCAAGAGCAAAAAAAAGTGGAAGAGAAGGAGGAAGTGCTTGGAGGACGTTATGCCCTATTTGAACTTCTGCTGACAGTAGTAAACAAACAGGATCAAAACTAAAAGAAAGTGAACATCCCAAACCTGTGTAGGCATAAAAGTGTAGGCACCAACAGTTTTGTCAGTGAGTTTTTGTTGTGTATACGCTATATATAAGCTAAAAGAAAATGCATTAACAAAAATGGTATTGTTTCTAATGAACATTAAAATAATAATAATAATAATTTTTAAAAACATAAAAAATTACCTGGAAAAAAATTATATAGTGATATAAAAAATTATATGTCATGACTTAATTTGTTCCCTCATTTTAGGTAAATCGAAGCCTAAATGAAATGAAATTAAATTAAATTCACTAAATGTAACTAAATTAAAATGAGGGAAACAATTGGTACAACATGGCCACAATTTAGCCAAATCAGGGAACAAAACAGTACAGCGTGGCCGCGATTTAATTATAACTTACTAGAGAACAATTTAATGAAACATGGCCATGAATTAATGAGAAATGAGAGCAAATTGTTAATTTGTGGCTGCAATTTTTTTCTTCTGTATGTCACAAGTGGGTTACATACATATATAAATGTATATATATTACAGATGTAAAATCTGAAAAGAATGGTAGTATTGTAACCTAAAATGCTAACATTTAAATTAACTGGTTCTATTCAATACAAAAATATTATTTAACATCAACATTTAACATCAGATTTTAATTGAGTAACCGCTCTGACTGTTTAGGCTGTTTTAAATGGAGAAAATAGTTTATCTGTGACTCATTTTAGAGTCATATTGACCATTCGTTAAAAAAACCCAGCTCATCTATCTATCTATCATTTATTTAGAAACAAGTTCTAAATAAGAGTCCTGCTTTATTCGTAAAGGCACAAGTCAACTGCCAATATATAAACGCCAATATATAAACAATCATGATATAGGTGTGAGAAGATGCTAAGGAAAAAGACTTCTTCTCATTGTAATGAGATTTTGTCACTCTGGATGCTTCAGCATTTCGATTTCATTAGTAATTCAGCCAATGTAATCGCCCCCCACCCCCGTCTGCATGTTCAATCTCTAAACTGATCTGTTTTCTTTGAACCCTTTTCTTGTGCAAATGAGAATGTGAAGAGGTGATTAATGATAAAATAACAGAACATGCTGTCTGGGTATCAAAAGGTCAGAGAAGGTCAGAGGTTGTTTTTGTCCTTGTTGTTTCTGCCAGGCTTTTGAATCCAATGAGCCTGTATGCTAATTATATGCAAATTAAGGATAAATTAGCAGTTCAGTAAGGGGTTCTGGTCATACCCATGTTAACCTGTTATTAAGAGGATATGGCTGCTAAGGGCTTGTTGGAAAATGTTTACGCATTTTGATCATTGCCTGTGCTGCCTTTTAATTTATCATGTTATTATGTATCATGTTTATCATGCTTTTTACACCACTTCAAATTTAAAAAGTTTGTATTTGTAAACTTGTTAAAAACTAAGATTCTGCTGAAACACAAAATCTCACATACATTATAAAATTTCCATACACATTTAAGCCACAATTCACTGATAATCTCCAATAGGCACAATATTTTTTTTTTTGACAGAACTGTTTCTTATAAGTCTTTCACTGTATACATGAAGAAATATTAACTGTATACTTTGTTAAAAACAGTACAGTAAAGTAGTTTAGCGGCCTTAAGCAGTGTTCCATAGTAATGACATTTTGAAGTTGGCAAAACTGATCCAGGACTATCCCCTTGAGCTTACCTTGAAGACCTAAAACTAAAAACATGCAGAGCAATGTACATTCCAATACAATACAAATTAAAAAACAAAAAATATTTGCAATCATAAGTAAAAAGGAAGAAGTTTAAAAAGACAAGGTTTTTCTCATAATTTACTCAATGAGATGTTTAGCAGAATGTTGGTGTAGCTCTTTTCTGTACAAATAATTTATTTCATTTTGAGAGAACTATTCCTTTTAAGGTTAAAGCTCAAAACTAATTAGTGTAACATCAATCTGTTCTTTATTAACTTAATACAAACCTTCATATACAGTTTGCAACAAGGTTAAAAAGACCAGACCAAGTGACACTGTGATCTGCATGTTGTGATTAAAACTTTGATCATACACCAGCATTTTGACATCATTTGCAATTCCTTCATTTGTGTCTGTCACTAACATGCAATTAGTCTCAGAATATCTGAAACTCGAATGAAACATGAATTATGGTTATTATACTAATCAGTCTTCTGAATCGCACCCAGAAAACACGATTATCTTTAGCTGACAGGATATGTAAGCTGACAGTAAAGCTGTATGTGTTGGTTTTTCACACCATCTGAATTCTGACAACAGAAATGGCTGATTTTAAACTACACTTGCAAAGACATGAAATGACCCTTTAATTTCCATAAGTTATAATTTTGATAATGTCAATGACATCCATTTTATACTTAATCATGTAATAATGTAATCATTTAATCATGATAATCATGTAGTTAACTTTGGTCTCCGTGTGGATTATATGGAGTATATAAAACACTGCCAAGTAGTTGTGCTTTTGCATGCATGCATGTTAGAGACCGAAAAGGAGCTTCTGCATGAAGATGGCAATAATTTAACGTAGCGTATACACACACACACACACACATGCATGTATCTGACATTTGCTTTGATGCATTTCTAGTAAGTAGTGTCAAGTTTTTGCATTTATAAAACTTTATGAATAAAGCTGTATTTTATAATAATTTCCACAAAAATATTAAGCAGTGCAACTGTTTTCAACATTGATAGTAATAAATGTTTCCTCAGTACCAAATCAGCATATTAGAATGATTTTAGAAGGATCATGTGACACTGAAGACTGGCATAATTGCTGCTTAAATTTTTTATTAATTATTTAAAAATTATTTAGGTAATAATTTACAATATTATCATTTTACTGTATTTTTGATCTAAATAAATGCAGCCTTGGTGAGCAGAAGAAACTTTTTTCAAAAACATCAGAAATCTTACCAAACCAAACCAGTTGTGTATTCTTTGCCAGGGGATGTATAACAGGAGCAGGGTCTCAAAAGATGACATGTTGAATACAAATACACAAATAAAATTGAAGAAAAATATTAATCGATGATATTAAAAATAAATGAATAAAAACATTGCCCTTTGCCAAACCATAGGCAGCAAAAGCAACCAAATTATTATGCAAAAAATACTGAAGCAAGTATTATACAAATTTAGGAGGCTGCAGCATCCACTACTACATTTTATTGCTGTATGTAAATGGTCTTTGTTGAAAGTTAGTGTGGCCTTAGGCAAGGTTGGTGCTGCAGAAGGAACACTGATTATCACTGCAGCGATGGGGATTTCTTGATGAAAT
>NW_015505814.1:625002-629246 GCF_001515645.1 Sinocyclocheilus grahami
CTGCAAATTTCAGGAGCTTGACAGAGGGGTCTTTTGTAGTGCATTTGTTTGTATATAGGGAGAAGATCAGTGGGGAGAGCACATATCCCTGAGGGGCACCAGTGCTGACCGTGAGAGTCCTGGATGTGAGTTTGCCCAGCCTCACTAGCTGCTGCCTGTCTGTCAGGAAGCTGGTGATCAGATTGAGGGTGGGCACAGAGAGCTGTGTCAGTTTGTCTGAGAGAAGGTCAGGCATGAACTGAAGTCTACAAACAAGATCCTTGCATAAGTCCCAGGTCTATCAAGATGTTGCAGAATGTAATGCAGTCCAATGTTGACTGCATCATCCACAGACATGTTTGCAAACTGAAGAGGATCTAGCAAGGGTTCAGTGATGTCTTTCAGATAGGCCAACACCAGTCTCTCAATCGACTTCATGACCACAGACATGAGACCGACAGGTCTGTAGTCGTTAAGTCCAGTGATTTTGTTTTTTTGGGGACCAGAATGATAGTGGAACATTTGAAGCAGGAGAGGACCACACACAGCTCCAGTGATCTGTTGAAGATCTGTGTAAAGATGGCCAGTTGGTCAGCGCAGACTTTTTTGAACAGGCAGGTGAAACACCATCTGGGCCTGAAGCTTTCTTAGTCTTCTGTTTTCTGAAGACCCGGTTCATATCCTGTACACAGACCAATGTTGAATGTTAGGAGAGGGAAGAAGGGGGGTTGCAGGGGGTGTGAGATCAGAGTGGGTGTGGGGTGTGAGACTGGACTATTCAAACCGAGAAAAAATATTCAGGCAGAGCGCGAATGCAGTCCCCACTTGTAAAAAATTATGCAGTTGATATTCTCACATGTGGAGAATTCATAGAGGTCAGAAAAGCTGGAGTGCAATGGCTGATCCTCACTCTAGGCGATCCACCTGGCTCATGGAGTCGCCCCTACCAGGTATGTATACAAGTCACATTACAAAACTCTGCTTGGCCTCAAGTATTATTTTCCCATGGCGCATTTGTGCATGCTTATATTGCATGAACATGTAACAGTTGAATTCAGGCTGAGCATGTGTATAGTTAGTAAACTGTAAAACACACACTCATTGCACAGAACATTTTCTTGTGTGAGAGAATGAGGACACTCCATCTTATAAACAGATCTTTGACCCATCTCTCAAGTAAGTGGTTACGTAAGAAAAATCTAAATATTATACAACACATCTCAGTATAGAGGAGCTTTTCTTGTTATGTGAATTGTCTTTTCCCAGAGAACCTATTATTGCAAGTCATATGCTTCACATCTCAAGTGATTGGCTCAAAATAACCTGAGTCGCTATAAGAAAGATGGCAGATTTTAAATCGTGTAGCTCCAGGGGTTCTGCCAGGGGCATTACTAGACTCCAAAATTTTAGAAAGATATACAGTGAGTCGGCTAGTTAAATTGTGCACTGAACATGTCTCTAACCTTGTTAAATTAGCCATCAATAGGCTGGTACATTTGAGAATAGTTAATAATTATGTACATTACATGTTTTTCTGGAGATGATTAAAATCCACAATGACATTTATTCTGCTTTATTAAGTAATATTGAGATAAAGCAAATGGGAGCGCATGGAATTTACTAATTTCAGGTCTTTAAGTTACATATACAGAATTGATAATTAGAGAATATTACCAACAATATTGCCAAGGAAAAACAATTGCTGATATTAGCTGGATAATTTTAGTTTTAATAAGCTGATAATTTTAACTTTAATAAGCAATATAAAACTGAACATTAACACAAAGTTAGGCATTAAATACACTCTACAGCTCTTTTTATTTACACATTTTCTTCTCAGTCCATTTCACATGTTTTTTTGAGGCTGCAGTTCAACGTGAGCTCTGGCTGGTCGATGAGTCGATGGTCTCCAGTCCCTTCGAGGCAATTACCAGTTTGGGATTGACCTTAATAGTACTCTGACCAAATTTGTTCGCCCAGTCAAACCAACTAGTGCCACAATCAGTTTAAAATGTTTCTTTTACATGTAACTTTGGTCTAAAAACAAAATTATTCTTCTGATTTCTTTCAACAAGAGTTGAATGATGTTAGCCGTTTCTCATTTCTCAATCCTCTAAAATCTAAAATCGTTTACTGTTTTGCCATTATTACTCACACATATCTAGTCCAATCTTCAGCCAAATTGAATCACTTATTTTTCAGAGGTTTTGATTTGTGTTTAGATTTTCACAACCATCACTTAATTTTCAAACTACATAACAAAAAGTATATATATATATATATATATATATATATATATATACACCTGTACTATGGACTCAACAGAAGAACAGAGTCTGATGTAACAGCATTGTTTTCAGACTGACTGTATCACACATGTATTGATTCGTTAATCCAAACTGAATGAGTCATTTGATTGAAAAAGTTATTCTGGAAGTCTGGACAAAAATATTTCAAACCTGGAAGGACATGTAATGTCATGCATTTTATGATACTGATATTAAAAAATGGAACATTTTCTTTCTCTTTGCTTTGCTTTAATATGGTACGTTTTATGGTAAGTTTACAACAAGTTTGATAGAAAAAGTAATCTAAAAGTATTCTAAAATGTAGTCAGAATACATTTCCTAAAATGAGTAACCTAGACTAAGTTACTACAGTTTTCATCATGTAATCTGTAATCTACCCAGAGTAATCTACCCAGCACGGCATAATAACAAAACAAACTGCCACATAGGTTCACTCACAAGACTCACAAGAGTATTTCCTCTGATCACTGACAATATACCCTTGAGGAAGATTCTCAAGTGTAGATGAGCTTTGATCACTTTGTCTTTGTGAGCAAATGTGGAAATACAAGAATCCCAAGGTACCTGCGCCACATGTAGGACATCACCTGTTGTCAGTTCTAATTCATGTCCACATCTTCTTACAAAACACTGTCTAAAATCACAATTTTCTCTCTAAAACCATGATCTATAGTCTTGCCTAAAGGTTGCAGGGTTCATGTGAACTTCATAATTCTTCTACAAAAATGTTTGTAGATCCAAATGACAAAGGCCATCTATAGTCTCAAAGCAAATAAATATCATAGTCTTTTAATAAGATATCACTCATCTGTGCGCTCATACACAACTCACAGAGGAGACAGAGAGGCATTTAAAGGGCAAGGACACCCCAGACAGCAAACATTTACTCAGACTAATACAGTCACATAACCCACCAACCAATAGAGCTCTGATCAAGCACCACAGTAGGACGTGACCCATTTACCGCTATACAGCATCTGACCAATGTGTAAAACCTTTCTTGCAGGATATTTTTATTTGTGTTATTTGATTTTTGTGAGTTCTGTTTGCTAGTGATGTTGAAGACATTTAAGGATAATTAGAATTTATAAGCATAATCGTTATGGCAATATGTTAAAATGGCAAGGTGTTAAAACGTGAAATGTACTGTAGCAATGTATGTGGTGGTTATAGCCCTGGTAATCTGGACCTAAAGTAAAATACGATTAAATTAAAGTTTAGATTTTCAAATAAAACACTAAAAATGCAAAAATGGCCCATCTCCGAATAAACCATATAGTTTTCACACAAATTTGAGGAGATTTGAAATAGCAGAAAGGGGCAAATAGGCTTTAAGAAGAACAGAAAAGTGTGTCAGCTGATATGTAATGCATATTATTTTTTAAAATGTAATCATGAAAGCTGCTCATCTGTCTCTGACAGACAGTTAATTGAACACTGTGGGTGGTGTGTTGAGGTGTTAAAAGGTTTCCGCATAGCTTATGGACATGCACAATGATGGTTATAAGAGTGACAGGCATTAGCACAAGTGTGTGCATACTGGTGTATATATACATATCAAAATATATGGTTTATGAGGACACAAATGTGTATAATGACATGGGTACTACAACGTAAATATGATTTATGAGGACACTTCCTGTGTTCCATAAAACAAAAGGTTTTAAAAAAGCATACAAAACGGTGTTTTATGAAATTCAAAAATTGCCAGTAGTTTTCTGTAAGGGGTAGGTTAAAGGTTTAGGTCTAGGGCGATAGAAAATACAGTTTGTACAGTATAAAAACCATTACGCCTATGGAGAGTCCCTGTAAACTACAAATGCAAGTGTGTGTGTGTGTGTCTAAGAAAGTGTACAAATGTGGAGGTTAAGGGAACACTGATCAAACATTCCACAGAGGTGATGGTCACACGAACAAGGTCAGGGTGCATTTATGAGATTTAAAGTACAACCAATC
>NW_015505815.1:0-34739 GCF_001515645.1 Sinocyclocheilus grahami
CTCCAATCGGAAGCTTCCTGGGCCCTCTCGGTCAGTCACTCGCCCCCTGTCTATCGATCAGCAGGGGCTTGCCGGCATGTAGAGCCCGTCCACCGACGCCACAAAATGCTCCCGGCAAAGGCAACTCAGGCCCTCCTGGTCAGGCTACAATCACGCTGCCCCTCCTTCACCTGCCGGTAAGGCTCACCCATTAAATTAAAAAGTAATGCATTACTGTACTAGCTACTGTACTAGAAAAAAGTAATCTGATTACATAATGTGTTACTTGTAATGCGTTACCCCCAACACTGCTGAGAACAACTGTTGTCATATCATTGGCATTATTTTTCAATGGTATTTATTAATTACACAGTTTAATCATTTACTTAACATGAAACTGTAACCTTTCATTCTGTTCTGTGTGATTTCTGCTGCCAACTCATTTCTAAGGATTACATTAGTTCAAACAAAACTTTAAATGTAAAAAAAAAATAAAAATCTGCATATTTGTTTCCAGGCCGAACGTTAATGAACACGACACACACGGCCGAACGTTAATGAACACGACACACACGCCTCCCAGAAATCTTGTATAATTCAACCAATCAGATGACGACTTCGAAACTCCTGAAGTGTTTCCAATTTTGTGTGCCGTATGCATCAGACGTTCAGCCAACAGTCCATGGGTGTGAAGTCTGAGGCTGAGACTAAGCCTTCATTCAGCAATCTTCATCTCCATCCTCAGCAGCAACCATAAGCGTCAAAACCCACAAGGCTTAAAAAACGACCTGCATTAACAGTGTAAAAGTAGGTGAATTCTGCAACTTGGCAACACTGGCTATAGGGTGGTCAGTGTTGTGATTGACTACACAATTTCAACACGTTGTTTGTATAGTATTTGCATATTAAATTAAAGTATCATACATTTGTTCTTTCTTTAGTTAAAATTAATGTACGACTAATTTCATTGCAGTGGTTAACATTTTATCTACTTTGTGTGTGTTTTATGTGCTTTATATTTAGCTGCTATGCTTTCTCAATTATGACATTATGTGCTGTGGTCAATTATATGAGTGAACGAGTTGATGTGTGCAGTCAGTAATGATGTCATTTCCAAGCATGTCTTTTTCCTCCATGTATGCTGCAAATCAATTTCCCTGCTGAGAGAGGGATTAAAATAATATGACACAAATACATAGGGTTCAAATTACACCCTGTAAATCAGACTTGGTGGGTGATTTGAGAGGGATATGCTAATCTCCAGCAGGATGGCAAAAGCTGTGCCAGTGCTGTTTCTCATCTGTAACTCCTACTCATCTGAAGCAGCAAAGAAGTGTCAGCCAGCTAATACAAACACCCTTGAATTCTTCTAGCCGGTGTGCCCAGATGAGCGTATGTCAGCTGACAGAGCTGTGAACCTTTGTGCTTTGTCTGTCTGGATCACTGTTGGCAGGATTTACTTTGAGGCCGGAGTGTGTAGTTTCTCTTGAACCCAGCTGACCCGCACACACTGGCCGGCAATGACCTACTAAATGTACATTATCCTGTTCATTACATGGCTGCTTATAAAATGAATAAATGGCCATGAAATATTTCATTAACAGTCAGTTATTTTATCATGCTTGAACCAGTGACCCACTCATAGTGTAAAGGAGGCATTGTTTTTTGACCTGTATCTCATATACTGAAGCTGCCTTGCTGTTGGAGAGTCAGTACTTCAGAAAAGTGAATGTACCTGCACACACTATCTAATATATTGAACTGCTGTTGTATGGAAAAGATTTGTGAGAAAAAAATAAAATAAAATAAAACATATAGGTTCGAAGTGATGTGAGGGTCAGTACATTTGTATTTTTAATTTAATTTTTTTACATGTACTGGTTCATTTTGTTGTTCATTTTAAAGTGGACAGAGCTGAGCTGCCGTGCTGTTTCTTATAGGCCTTGTTGACTGTGAGTGTGCCTGGAATACAAAGTGGCTTTCTGATGCTAATATGTCAATTTAATGCAAATAGCACAGTGCATCAGGAGCAAAGTAACAACAAATTTGTAAATTGTGGCATTTTATGTTGTTCCAGACTGTGCACGCAAAAGGTTTCGTAATGTAACACAGTGTCCGAGTTGGTTTGTTGTTTCTGCTTCTTCTGATTGTGAACATTACAGTTTTATTACCACCAAGTGCACAAGCAACATCAGGCCATCGCTGATCGCCCAAACAACACTCCACACACACGAACGGTTCCAGCGACATTTAACTTTGCGTCCAAGAAGTGTCAGGTGTGTCAGCCACACCCCTCCAGACACCTCTGAACACTCAAAAACCGCACACGCAGCCTAGGCTGGGATGTCACAATTGGATTGTAATAAGTGGATGTTAAGTAGATGTTGGCTCAATACCATGTTTTTGCAACACCAACTTTGACTTTTAAATCATTTTTAAAACGTTATATAGCCAGGAGTAATTTTTATTAAGTACATATTTCAATATTACTGGAGCTAAAACTAAAATATCCCACAAATCATGAGTAATTTGTGTTGCTCTATGTAATTGTAGGGGAAAAAATTAACTGTGGGGAAAATAGGATGAAGAAGAGGGTGTCACAGTGTCTGGTTGTGGTGCCCTAGACTGGCCACTTGAGGGCGCTCTCCTGTTTTGTGTTATATGTTGTGAACTCCATTTCCCATAGTCCCTTGTCTGTCATTCTGTCTGAACATTAGCACCTGTTTATTATTTCCGATCATTATCACCTGTTAGTCATTTACTCATTATCCCAGCTATATATACCTTGCTCACTCTGTCTGTCATTGCTGCTATTTTGTATTTGTCATCTCGTGTCTGATCTTAGGTCTGAGTTATCTGTAGTTTACCGTGTTATCTGTTCCTTGCGTTTTGGATTACGCTTTGCCACATTTTGTTCTGTTTTGATTATTTTGTTACTTTCAATAAACTGCAACTGGATCTTACCTTGTCTCTCCTGGCATTCCGTGACAGAAAATAGCAGCCAATACAAGATCCAGCAGTTTTTTTTTTGTTTTTTTTTGATTTCTTTTTCCTTTTTTTTGACCATGGACATCCGGATTGTCCCTCCTGCCACAGGGAAGGAGCGTATGAGTCGAGGCCGGACTCTGATGGCTCAGAGACCGGAAGGAATGGAGGTTGGTGCGTTTGCCCGGATCTTTTGGACTTTGGCAGTGGGGCTAGATTATGAGGCTGCCCTTAAGGACCTCCTTAACATCTGTCTGGATAATCCTTTGCCCCAGTGGGAGGTGAAAGGACTCGAGATCCTAGACTTCTGGGACTTCATCAGATATCTCCAGGGTCAAAGTCAGTGGACAATACCAGGCCAGTCAGAACCCTTCTGCAGGGATTTTCCCACCACCTGTATCCTTCAGACTCCCACTAAGCGGCGGAGGGTGAGAAGGAGGACAGGAAAGCCCACTCCAGAGTGAGTTGCTGAGAGGGTTTTCTGTCCCACCAATGTTGCCTGACAGGATTCCGGCTCCGCCCTGGTTGCCCGCCTGGGTTCTGGTGTGGCAGGAGCCTCACTGGCTCATTCCTCCAGCTCCGTCCTGGCTATCTGCTGGGGTTCCTGTATGGTTGGGGCCCTGCTGGTTCATCCTGCCGGCCCCGCCGTGGCCTTCCACCCTGCTGGTTCCGCTCTTAGACCCTGGTCTACCTCTGTTCCCTGAACCCCTTCCTTGGCATGGTCTTGGCCCGCCATCCCTCCCCCTGGTCTGCCTCCGTTCCACCTCCCTCCTGAACATTTTATGTTTTCTGGTGGAGCGTCTGGTATCCGCTCCGTAGAGGGGGGGTAATGTCACGGTGTCTCGTTGTGGTGCCCTGGACTGGCCACTTGAGGGCGCTCTCCTGTTTTGTGTTATGTGTTGTGAACTCCATTTCCCATAGTCCCTTGTCTGATCATTAGCACCCGTTTATTATTTCCGATCATTATCAGCTGTTCGTCATTTACTCATTATCCCAGCTATATATACCTTGCTCACTCTGTCTGTCATTGCTGCTATTTTGTATTTGTCATCTCGTCTCTGATCTTATGTCTGAGTTGTCTATAGTTTATAGTGTTATCTGTTCCTTGCGTTTTGGATTACCTTTTGACACGTTTTTGTTCTGTTTTGATTTGTTACTTTCAATAAACTGCAACTGGATCTTACCTTGTCTCCTGGCATTCCGTGACCGAGGGGGAGGAGGAAGTGATAAGAGATTAAGTTCCTTTCTCTTTGGAGTGTTACAAGCTCTTGGTGCATAAAGATCTGTAAAGTCTCAAATCCAAAGATATTCTTTGTAAAAGTTAAGAATCAGCCACATCTACCTAAAACGGCTCGTTCTAACACGCCCCCACATATCTACGTCACGGTGTAGGAAGATTTGTACAACTCCGCCCAAATGTTCACGCAAAGAAAGAAAGCATAACTTTTATTCTCGCTGTAGTATTGTTGCCGCCACCATGTCGTGAAGGCGCTGTGTGCTTCGTTGTGAAAGCGAAACTTTTGCAATGTGGTCTTTAATTTGTTCTGAGGGTAAATAGTGAACAAGAAAAATAGAGTAGATGAGGAAGCAGGATTAATGGAGTATCACAGGAGAACGAAGCTGTCTTTTTTGAGCATGAAGAGAAGGAGGATCTGGATTAAAATGCCTTTTATGACAAGCTCTGGTTTGGATTACAATGGGGGTATAATGAGGTATACTGAAGGCCCAACTGCAGAGATTTGAAAGGATCTGTTCAAGGAATTGGACAGAATTGAGGTGGTAAATGTTTCAAGTAATAAGGAGAGGATACACTTCTTGAGGTCAGTAAGTTAAGACTGTGGCATGAGGAAGAATAGGGAAAATATTCTTCTAGAAGTGGACTCAATGGCATAAACGGGGACAACATTAGAGAATGGCATTAGCTTTTAAAAGGGGTGAAAAATTGAAGGGCATATTGGTACACCGAAAGATGGGACCCCTGAACCAAAAAAAAAAGTATGTAGAAGGTATATAAGAAAACGGGAAAGGTATAAAATATCACAGGTAATACCATTAAACGGTACAAACTGTATCTATTAAATATGTTGTGCAAGATGTAAAAGACATGTAGTAGAAATGACAGGCCATGGATACTCCGTACAAAAGACGTGCAAGGGAAAGGATAGTATGTAGAAACACTTCGTGGAGCAGAAAATATGAAAGTGATGGGTAAGAACATAATGCAAACTGGAATAGAAAAAAAAGAGAAAAGAGAGAGTGGATTAGAAACTGGGCACGTTACTCAGAGGTTTGAGTGAAAAGGGTCAACAATATTTATGTAATTATTTATTTGAAACAACATATAAAAAACAACATATAATATTTGAAGGAACTGATTGTGCAATAATTTGGGGATTCCTGCAGACACTCATGACTATGTGTGAAGGTCAGTATACATGCCTTTTTATGCCAAGCCAAGGCAAAGTTAGTTCGGGTTGTAATGTCATTTGGTGAAACTCACCAAAAATAGGATATTTATAAATTAATAATTTTCATAGTCTCACATATAATCATGGGCGTAAGGGAAATTTGTTTTTCCTTCTTCTTTGAAGATTACAACACATTACTTTTTCAGAATGATTTAAATGGAAGAATGCAAAAGTAAATTTCTATAAACTTGATATACTTTAAACTAGACTTATAAAAGAAAGGCCATATTTATGAATGTGAATACAGGTTCTGCTGATTTATTTAGAGTTTTCTTGATCACTGGCTGTCAATTCTGTAAATTTTTCCACACCAGTCTAATAATGGTCTATAGTGGTATCAACTGTTTCAGTTCAACTCAGCACTAAACCTAACATTTAAAAACAAAGCCAACTGAGGTTGTTCGGTTGGTTGGATGCAAAGTGGATCCGTCTGTTTGCCGTCAAAAAATTACCCAAGACAAACAGGTAGATAGGTCTTGTTTAAATAAATAATAAAAAGGAGTGCATTTCACATGTTTTTATCCTTGAGGAATTGTGACATACCAACATAAAACATGTGCTGAATCAGGTACACACACACTGCTCCTCAAGCTATTAGAGTGTTTTCCAAGAAGACCTCTAAACTCCCATCTGCCCTTGTGGGATGCAAATCCTTATGAATGAAGGCAGCTTGCCCATTGCCGTTGTTCTATCAACATGATGGCCATTCTCAGTCTGCTTCAGTCATTTGATGCCACAGCACTCTCGGTCCATCAGCAGTGACTCAGTCGGTGGCCCGGTGTGCGGATGAGAACACAGCGTACCATTAACAACCTCCAGAGTCATTGAACATGCAGCGTTCTGGTCTGCCGCCTCGGCTTTTAACACAATAAATCAGACTGCTGCCGTCACTGACTCCCTGAAGATCAGCCGAATGCTCCTCATCCCTGCCTTGCTCTTCATGTCAGGGAATTCCTTAGAGAACATCAGAATATGCTGTCATTTTTCATCTGCTGTCACACTCACAGAACTGAACTGGGGGGTGGCGGGGGTGGGGATTATGCCCTTTCGGCCCTTCGCCCCATCTCTGACACCTGTTACCAGCTAGCAATTATAAGTAGCAATTCCTGTTTTTATTATTTTTTTAAAAGTCCACAGAGCAAGTAAATTGTACTTCTGAAACTATCACTAGGATTTTATTAGTATACTGTAGGTACATTTTTGGAAATGTACCTAATTTTGCAAAAATGTTTTTTCCAATGAGCCTATGTTGATTTTCATAAGGGACCTCAACAATGTGAATTGTGCTCATATTAGCCTAGATTTCCACGATATCAAGATCTATCTCTTATTATTAAATGCAACATTTCTCACAGGGGTGTGGGAAGATGTTGTAGGTTGGGGGTGCTGTACGCGGGAGGGGGGAGGGGGGTATTTTCTTAGTGATAGAGGCTATTTACACTAAGTGAAAATAGCAGTATTTTTTAGTGATATGCTATTTACACTAAGTGCAAATAGCTATAGATTATATTTATACTATGTTAAAATAGCAGGATATTCTGCTAATTACTTATTGCAAATAGTGGCAATTATCTGCACCTCAGCATTGTAATACATTATAAAACAGTATGCAATAATAACTTATTGAGTGTCAACTTTAATTTTACTTCAAATTATTAAATTAAACTTTTCACATTTCCGGGTTTCTCAGCAGCAGCGGAAGTCGTCATAGTTGGGTAAACTTGAAGAGCAGTTTGCATTCCCATTTGCTCAAATAGCAAAAGAAAAACTCCATGATAGGGTTTTCATGACTTTCAATAAAAGGAAAAAAAAATTGAGAGAGACTGATAACGGCTGCCAGAAGAGAGAACGATGTCAAATTTACCGTCCCTCCCATAGACGCTGCATTAGAAGCACCCTCGCATTAGCGTTAACTGTTTTTTTGTAATTTGATGCAAAAGTGATATAATACAAAGAATAGTGTTATAAATGTAGATACATACAAAAAAACTTTTGAGTATTTATGATGCTGATGACCGTTAAACGCGTCATCACAGTCTTGTGAAAAGGGTCCATTGGGACAAAAGCCCTCTACAACTATCCTAACCCTGCCCGATACTTTATTTTCAACTTTTTGATTATTTCCTTCATTTTTATTAAAAAGAAATGCTTTTCTGATGTGATTTGAAATTTGAAAAGGGAGAAATAAAGATTTGAACCCGGGTCGATCGCATCAAAAGGAGTGTGACACACGCTTTACCATCTACACCACTGAATCTGACGATTGATGACCGTCTTTTGAAATGTTGACTAGCCCAATCACACGTTGGTGGGTGGAGTAACTGTAAATAGCCTCTGCCAACAAGGCGGGATATTTGCACTTAGTGTAAATAGACACTCCGATTTTTGTTTTATTCCCAACAGTTAAACAGTTGCCCACAGAAAAAACAGGGGGTGCTGCAGCACCCTCGGCACCCCCACTTCCCGCGCCTATGATTTCTCACCTATGACTTCAGCTTGTTCTTGCAGTAATACCCAACCCACTGTGACTGTCAAAGTCATCTTATGATTAGGGGATATTTGCACTTAGTGTAAATAGACACTCCGATTTTTGTTTTATTCCCAACAGTTAAACAGTTGCCCACAGAAAAAACAGGGGGTGCTGCAGCACCCTCGGCACCCCCACTTCCCGCGCCTATGATTTCTCACCTATGACTTCAGCTTGTTCTTGCAGTAATACCCAACCCACTGTGACTGTCAAAGTCATCTTATGATTAGAATAACGATGAAGAGACACTTCCATTTAATCTCCATCTAAATGTCAGGCATTCATATCCTCATATCCTATGCACATACATTTCCACAAACATGTTGCCATGGTAACAGTACTTGTAAAGTATCTCATATGATTTCCATACAGAGCCTCTTGGAAAATTGCTGACATCATTTTGCATCAAAACAATTTTGTATATAAGCACTGACAGGCATGAAACAATATAAACAATCAGCCAAATTAAAGGCTAAAAAATAACTATATTCATGTCACTTGGAAAATGTACCTTTGATGTGCAAAAGCTTTCATCATTTGTGAGGCGAGGAACTGGATTTGTACTGGATCAGAGATGAATGTCCTCCAAAGCTACCATGAATGGAATCACTGTACCCTTTTATTGCTCAGATGTTGCCATTTCACTGCTCAGAAGACCTCTCAGTTATTTTCTATTCTAAGTATCAGCTTTGGCTCGAGTATCTCCTTAAATGCATTCAAAAAATAAGAATAACGCTATAAAATTAATGTCTAGGAAAAACAATAAAGATATTAAATCTCATCTCATTGTCTTCGAGCCATATAAATACATGAATATATCCTATTACTGAACTTAAATTAAATGTTTTACTTGCATTTCTCAGAAATGTTCAAGCCAAATGTGTTTTTCTTTTATACTGTTTAGTTCAGTCCTTTAAATGCTCACTGCGAGTTTGTAAGTGTTTGCAGTCAAGGTTACATCAATGTTCCCTGCACACTACTGTGACATGCTTAATGACAACTTTGATATTTTAAGACCTGCTCCTATTATAGAATAGACTTGGCCGCTGGCCAATATAAAGTTTGTAAAAGCACTGCCTGACCTACAGCACTGCATTAACCTTTATACATACTGTATGTTCTATAGCGCTAAACAGAGTGAGAACACCAATAAAACTGACAAGCAGTCAGAGCTGCAGTTGAGCTTGGGGTGTTCTGAGTTCAGATCCTTTCCAAGGCTATAACCATGTCTTTAACGGTGGAGGGACTTTTATTTCTGTATGTGTTTTACTCGATCCACAGCACGAGGTTAGCTTGTAATGTCAAGTTAGCTATGAAAAATCTATGCTGCAACACTTCATAATTTCAACCAAAAAAGTTCAAATAAAAAGTTAAAGCTCAGCTCATTAAAGGGGTCATATAATGCGATTTCAAATTTTCCTTTCTCTTTGGAGTGTTACAAGCTCTTGGTGCATAAAGAAGATCTGTAAAGTTGCAAAGACTAAAGTCTCAAATCCAAAGAGATATTCTTTATAAAAGTTAAGAGTCAACCACGCCCCCCTAAAACGGCTCGTTCTAACAGGCCCCCACATGTCTACGTCACGATGTGGGAAGATTTGCATAACGCCGCCCAAATGTTCACGCAAAGAAAGAAGGCGTAACTTTTATTCTCGCTGTAGTATTGTTGTTGCTGCCACCATGTCGTGAAGGCACTGTGTGTTTCGTTGTGAAAGCGAAACTACTTTGTTTGGTCTTCCAAAAGAGGACGATATCGCTTCGTCATGCCTGGAGCTGATCCGTGCTGGTTGCTGAGAAAATACATAAACTTCACGCTGTGGATCACCGGATCGGCTTTCACCGTGGACGAAGCAGAGTTCGGCCCAGGGTCGTCACATGTGGTTGCTGCAAGCCCGCCGGCCACGCTGTTCTCAAGGCCGCTGGCCGTTCCTCACTCTAGCCCCCCGAAACTACTTTGTTTGGTCTTCCAAAAGAGGACACGACTAGAAATCAGTGGTTAAGTTGTATTTACAACACTGTTCCAGAACAGTTCAACCCAAATATTCAGATGTGTGCAGCACATTTTATGGAGGACTGTTTCCTGATCCTGGGAGAGTAGACTACAATGCCGGCTGTTCTGACTCACAGTACGTTTTTTTATATATTTATAGGATTTGCCATTAATGATTCAAATGCGAGTTTTGAGCAGTGTAGAGTAGCACTTGTTGTTTGTCGTTTCTCCGATCACAAATGCAGACATGGTTTTATGTTTACGTGGCGCGATGCAACGCAATGCATAAAAAGACAGTATAAGTCATTATAATCCGTAATTATGTCCCCACTAGATGCAACAAATGCCTCGTTTATAATAGGGTTGTGACGGTGAGGAAATTTTCCCACCGGTTAATCGATGTGTGACAACACCGGTAATACCGGTATCACCGTTGGGGTGTGGTGGGGGTGTTAGTTCGTTTGAGTTTCCCTCTTTTCATCGCTTTCAAATGGCTTGTAAAAGTGCCGGGCGCATTTTACTTTTATTTTCAAATTAGCGACAATTCGGCGTCAAGCAATTGTTCGTTCGAGTTTTCCCTCTTATCCTCGGATTTCTTGGCTTTCAAAGAGCTTGAAAAAGCTCTGCGCGTTTTACTGTTTGTCGTTTCTCCGATCACAAATGCAGACATGGTTTTATGTTTACGTGGCGCGATGCAACGCAATGCATAAAAAGACAGTATAAGTCATTATAATCCGTAATAATGTTTTCGTCTCATCGCTCCGGCCGGACACGTCCTCACAGTATGGTAAGAGGCGTAACATCTCTGTCACAAGCTTGAGGTATTCGGCCAATCACAACGCACTGGATAGCTGGCCAATCAGAGCACACCTCGCTTTTCAGACCGATGAGCTTTGTAAAAATTGAAGCATTTCAGAAAGGCAGGGCATAGAGGAGAAACCATAACGTTTGAAATAAAATAAATGTTTTTAAAATAATGTTTTGTTTTTTTTACCTTAAAACACAAACACATTTCGTTACACCAAATACACAAAATAATGTTATTTTTAGCAACATTATATGACCCTTTAATTGATTTAATTATAACTAATGTCCCTCATAAATATTCCATGGCATCTGTATTTGCAAATGATATAAGCAGCCACTGTGTAGTTGCTACGGTTAGGAATACAAAAATTCCCAAATCCAAACCTTGTATTACTAAACGCGCTATGAAACACTTCATGGAACAAGCTTTTTTTACATGATTGATCTCATTTTGATTTAGAAAAATTAATCTTATTCCAGAAGTTGAAAGTGCATGGAGTTAGTTTTATGAAAGTTTTACTCATTTTATAAACAAGCATGCTCCTTTTAGAAAGTTTAGAGTTTAAGGAAGACATAATATATGGTTTACCCCTGAATTGTCCAATTTACGTAATATGGCTTGGTCTAAAGCCAGAAGTACTAATCTAAAGGAAGATTGGTTGATTTTTAGAAAATTGCGTAATGTGTCTGCTGCTGCGATTAGAAAAGCTAAGGCTAATTACTTTTTTTCAGAAACCTCAAATAATCTAAATAATTTGAAAACTTTTTGGAAAAACATTAAAAACCTTATTGGAAATAAATCTAATTCAGATTTTCCGTTCTGTATTATTAAGGATTCATGTAAAAATAAAATAATAGATTGCTTAAATGAACATTTTGTGGCCTCTGGTACATTTCATGAGTCAGATAATTCGACCCGTGATCAATTTTTTAACTGTTTATTCCAGTGTAAATAATTTTAAGGTAGATCAAATATTTGATTTCAGCCAAATAACCGTTTTAGAGGTTAAAAAGGCACTTACATATTTAGATAGTAGGAAACAGGCTGGTCCAGATAAGTTGGATTCATATTTTTAATTTAGCTGCTGATTTTATTGCGCCACCCCTAACTTATCTTTTTAATCTTTCGCGATCTACAAATGAAATTCCTTTTATCTGGAAAACTGCTTATGTTCGGCCATTATTTAAAGGGGGTGATCCAACTGTATAATTATAGGCTTATTTCGAAACTGTCAATTTTGGCTAAGGTTGTGAATGATCAATAAAAAGGGTTTCTATCTTCTAAAAATGTCTTATCAGATTTCCAATCCGGTTTCAGGAAAAAAACATAGTACATCCACAGCAATTTTAAAAGTATTAAATTATTTAATGGTTTCACTAGATAACAAAAACCATAGTGCCGCTCTTTTTATCGATTTATCCAAAGCTTTTGATTCTGTAGATCACAAAATTCTGAAGCAGAGGCTACTTAGTGTAGGTTTATCAGTAAATGCTGTTGGATGGTTCGTTAATTACTCATCGGATAGATCTCAATGTATAAATATAGAGGGGCGCACTTCTAGTACTCTGAATGTAAATATCGGCGTACCACAGGGATCGGTCCTCTGGCCATTATTATTTATTTTTTGTTAATAATATTGAGAATAATCTTACACATTCAAGTTTTCATTTATACGCTAATGTTATGGTGATTTACTCCTCTGCAGCAAGGTTATTTTCATAAACGAAAACGAAAACTAAGACAAAACCGATTGATCAAAAAACATTTCCGTAACCTGAAATAAAATAAAAATATTAAAATAAATGAAAAACTGAAACGAAACTAACAAAAGTTATTGAAAAACTAACTGAAATAAGATAATAATTATCAAAAATAAATAATCGTTTCTGTAATCATTATTCACCCCGTGGTGGAAAAATATATGAGCTGTGAGGCCGTTTAAGAAAACCTGTCATTGTCAATGGTGCATCATCCACGTAAGGTTATTGGAGAGACGCAAAGCAGTTTAAAGCAGTGTCCTGCACGTGTCCTGTTTGGTAAACTCGTACCAGCAGTACTTAAAGGTGCAGTAGGAGATCTCGGAAAATGCTAACTTTAGCCTGATAGCACTGAATGCCCCACCCTCCCTGTAATCACCATCCAAAGCCATGCCCCCTGAACGCATACGCACACCAGACGACCAGAGACAACGTTACTACAATAAATCATGTGTCATTGACCGGTGAGAAAACTTTATAGCACAGTTAGTAAAAGTATTACAATACCAGAAAGGAAGATCAGGTTGTTGATGTTTGTCTGCCATTCTTGCTCTGTCTGCACAGCGACAGGCAGGTAGGAAAGCCAATTAAAACGCTCGGACCGAGCGTTTTGATTGGACAAACATTTCTTGGTCCTACACCTTCCACAGGATATATAAATACATTTAGACCACTTAACTTAATGATTGCTATCGGGATATGAAGAAACTTTCAACCAGCACAACAAAAAATGTTTCTGAAGACAATCACCTATTGCACATTTAACAGAACACCCGACCCGTTATCCGACAGCAGCACTAATTTAATTCTGTACCCGACCCGTTTGACATAAAGACCGCGACCCGAACCGCATTCGCATTAAATCTACTACATCAGGTAGACAAACTTATTTATCTTCTCATTTAACACAAGAAATCAAACCAATATTAGACATTCTAAGTCGGTGCTTTGAAGAAAAATAGACAAGCAGCACAACAGAAAAAAAAAGATGAGAATGTGCATCCTTTCTGTAAACAATACAAATCTTTTTCGTCTTAATTGTGAAGAATCTGCCAGGCTATTTTGATCAAATCGGCATAAACCCGCTTATAATTCTTCATAAGTGAAAAGCACATTTTAAAAAGTGCCTTACTGTTAAATGCGATTGTCTCTCCTTAAACTCTGCAGTACATGTGGCCGTTGGTCCTTTATAGAAGCATTGAAAATAAAAACGTTTAAAATAAAATGATATAGGCTACAGAAAGCAAGCAAAGAGCGCTCCTCCCTAAGCTGTCATTCACTTCAGCTGCAGTGTAAATGGTTATGCGCAACACTGCAAATCGAATTGTAAAAAGAAATCTTTTCAAATCGGCATAAACCCGCTTATAATTCTTCATAAGTGAAAAGCACATTTTTAAAAGTGCCTTAATGTTAAATGCAATTGTCTCTCCTTAAACTCTGCAGTACATGTGGCCGTTGGTCCTTTATAGAAGCATTAAAAATAAAACGTTTAAAATAAAATTATATAGGCTACAGAAAGCAAGCAAAGAGCGCTCCTCCCTAAGCTGTCATTCACTTCAGCTGCAGCATAAATGGTTATGCGCAACACTGCAAATCGAATTGTAAAAAGAAATCTTTGATGGTCAGACTGCAGAACGTTAACACGAATAAGCACGGGACCGTTTGAAGGCAGCTGCCTATCAGCGGTTCTCGAACTGAGTCTAAATAGTCTTGGCTATCGGACCCGCAATCCGCCCGTGACTATTGATTTCCCGACCAAACCCGTTCATAATAATCAAATATTAGCGGTTAAATATTACCCGTGGGGAGCCAACCGCGTACAGGACTCTGGTTTAAAGTGCACTGTGAAAAAACTGCTTAGAAACTGGGCCTGTTACCTTAAACCGCATAAACACATTTCATGTGCAACAATTGTATCATCAGTGATGCCCCATTCTCCACAAATTTTCCAGGTTGTCAGCTGTGTGCCTTTCAGTAAATGGAAAACAATCCAGAAGAGAGGATGACAGTTTAAAATCATGATCAGTGAAATGGCAGGTCACAGCCATTAAACATGTTGTTTTTAAAGATGTCCAACAGTCTGTTGTCAAACACACAGCAGAGGCACTGTTCACTTTGACCGTCAGCTCTGCTCTAACTGAGTTGTACATTTGGGGCAAAAGTATTGCTGAAATACGGCCTGCTTGGAAGAATGCAAGATGGATCAAGTACTTTTGTTTAAGCTCTAAATCCTTTGTCCTTAACAATGGAAAAGGGTTACAAATCAAGAGCAATCATTTTTACAAGCTCTTTATCCACTTTACTCTGTTTGACGGAGTGAATTGTCTGTTTCACATAGCTCTGAATAGAATGATGTTGGCTGAAATCTAAGTTTCTTTAATAACAAAATGTAGGCCTACTGGAAATAAAAACTAGTTTTATTAAATAGGGCTACATTAAAACATGGAAAAACCAGATTTTTACTATGGTTCATTGTTCATGTGTCATGATTCCCAGGGAGCGGGCAGCGAGGAAATGAGGAGACGCAGGATTAACTCAAAACAAATGGACTTTAATAAATAAACGGGCATACAAAAATCAGGCAGGATGACAACGAGGAGACCAGAAGACATTTAACATCGTACGCTAGACACGAGGAAACACTGGGTTTAAGTAAAGGAGCTAATCAAGAAAATAACCGGGAGATTAAATGGGACACAGCTGAAACTAAATCAACTAAATGGGAACAGGAACAGGAAAACCAAATAAGGGCATAAAAATATAACATGGAGCACGTGGGGGGAGGAAAACACACACAAAACCCGAAACAGAGTCTGACATTACTCCCCCCTCCCGGAAGGTATGTCCTCATGCCACACAACATCCAACGGGGGTGGGGGGTACTCTGGTGGTCCCCGTTCGGGGCCCCATGGCGGATCAGGCAGTTCGGGCCTCCGTGGGCTAAACTCGGGAACAGGAGCCCTCTGTGGGCTAAACTCGGGAACAGGAGCCCTCTGTGGGCTAAACTCGGGAACAGGAGCCCTCACTGGGCTAAACTCGGGAACAGGAGCCATTAATGGAGTGAGCACTGGGGCTGGAGCCGACACAGGAGCGATCTCAGGGGCGGCCGGCGGGCTTGAGTGAGCCACGGCAGGCAGGCTTGACAATGGCGTGACCGGCAGCCTTGACAGCAGGGTGGTCCTCATACCGCGGGGAGAAGAACAGAAAATCAATAGACTGATCAAAACGAAAACAAAAACACGCTTACTGTTTTCGGTCCGGTGTTCTGTCATGATTCCCAGGGAGCGGGCAGCGAGGAAACAAGGAGACGCAGGATGAACTCAAAACAAATAGACTTTAATAAATAAACGGGCATACAAAAATCAGGCAGGATGACAATGAGGAGACCAGAAGACATTTAACACCGGACACTAGACACGAGGAAACACTGGGTTTAAGTAAAGGAGCTAATCAAGGAAACAACAGGGAGATTAAATGGGACACACCTGAAACTAAATCAACTAAATGGGAACAGGAACAGGAAAACCAAATAAGGGCATAAAAATAACATGGAGCACGTGGGGGGAGGAAAACACACACAAAACGCGAAACAGAGTCTGACAGCATGAAGTTCATATTTTAATTTGTTAAGCTAAAACAATGAGTTTATAAGATTGATTTATTCTTTCTTTCTATATATTTTAGACATGTAGCACATATCCGAGAATGTGCATCAATGTATGTAATGTGTGCTGTATGTGCGCAACTTTTAGGAAAATTATCCAAGATATAAGCTGCTCTGTATTGATCAGTCATATCCGATATGAAGGATCAGCAATTGAAACTGTGACCACAGATATCATTAACTTAAGTGAATGAAAGGCAATAAGCGGTCACACAAATAGCTTTATTTGAATGTTTCATTGATATAACATGACACTGAGTTGTTAAAAAATAAATGAGTGACATCATTGTGTGATGGCATAAAGAACTGACGAATCGGTTTATGAACCGGTTCATTTAATCGAACTGTCTGAAAGAAACGGGTTCGTGGAAATTAATAGGACTTGGCATAACTATCGTGCAGATATCTCGGTTGATTATAACTTCAATGAAAGGCTTAGATGTTATAAGAAATATGATAATCTCATTTCATTGGTCAGTATTGCTTTTGTGTTCATTTTTCTGCTGTGGTTTTACACGATAACAAATACTGTGGGACCTTACAGCCTTTCTTTTCTTCAAAAAAGTAATATAAACAAAGAATAGATCACTCTGGGCCCATCGACTCATTTCTGGTCTTAATCCGAGTTTCTGTCTTTCCAAACAGACAGTAAAGTTTGCTGCCTGACAGATATGGGACAAGTATTTATGTGGTGTGATTTCAGTTGACATGCATTTATTTTCATTGTCCTGCTAAAATATTTGAAAGGATTTAGGAGTATCAGCATTGCTTCATTTGAGACGGTCATTCTGGCACAAAGTGATAGTTTCCAATCGTATATTTTATGGGCATATGGGCGGATTTAATCTAGATAACCTACTCAAGAGAGCACAACTTTCATCTCTAAATTCAAAGTAAGAACAACAGTAAATTTCTATATGAACAGCCACATCTTAAGTCAAATCTTCTGCTGTAGGTGTTTTTTTTTTATAGCAAGTATGCAATGTCCCTACTACCTAACATACAGTGGCTTGGCAACCATTATAATTATAACTCTATGTGTTCTCACAGTATCATCAGCTAACCTGCATTATCATGCCATCATTGTCCAGCATTGGCAGCATGTGTGATCGGATCAAAACAACCTGCAGAACTGAGCACTAATGAACTACCATGAGCAGTTTGGCAGGTTTGTACTTCTCAGGGTCCTGGGTAGGGTTGCACCAGCCATTAAGTAAGTTCTTACTTAAATTAGAACGTTAAGGCCACACTAGAGGCTTCGTAACCACTAGCAAGTTTGTCACTAAATCTATACATTATTTGGTTGCACCAGTTGTTCGTAAGGCAGGACGTAGCAAGTAGTTCGTAAACTCTCCGTAAAGTAATGCGTAGTCGCATAATATGACGTTTACCCTAAATCATCCAATAGAAACCTTCAAATACGCGAGCAGAACTTGTTTAAATGCTATGAATTTAAATTTAGCCTTCATTCGACCTTATTTTGCCTCACGTATACTAACAGTAAAAACAAGTTTCCATTAAAAACGATACATTAATAACATTAGTCTATATGTAAGCTATTTTTATATGTAAATAACATTCAGAAACTGTAATTGATATAAATAAAGATCAATAAATACTGAAAGAAATGCCATTTATTATTATTTCATCTGACATGCGCAACACGGACCGAAGCGCACAGAGGCTCGCTGTAGATGGGGAGTTGAATAGGCGTTAAAAAAGAAACAAAGTACATTTATTCGCATTTTGTTCTCTCTCTTAATATGTACGTGAGTGTGAATGTCAGCAGCATCATATATGCCTAAAGGATTGCAGGTTGTCGGGTAAAAGAAGAGCATATTGATGCAGTTCACTCAGTCTGCTATTTTATTCCAACCGTTACTCCTGACCAGATGCTTCCATAAATATTTAGTTTATACCTAGAGTTACACTTCAACTAAGTGTAATGGTGCAATGAAAAAATATTTAGTACACTGTAAAAAATAAGTGTAATTTTAACTGTAAAATTTTGTAAAAAGTGTAAGTTCTAACTTTGTGTCTATTTATGTCAAAACTAGGCTAAGTTGTAACTTACGTACAGCTGATGTGTACGTAATAACGGGCCCCTGATGTGTAGCAGGATTATAGACAATTTTCTCCTGGTATTACTAGACTTAATAGTCTTGAGCACAAAGGCTAAACTCCAATGATTTCACATATGAAATCAAAACTGACCTTATCTACAGTATGTATGTGTTCCTTTTCATTATTGTGAATTGTTAATGTGCACATTATAAGTCAACAAATGTCTATCAAAAAATACAACAATTAGTTTTACTTTTCAACCCCTTCCTATCAATCACATGTTTCTTCTATGTATCGCCCCCCCCCCTTTCAAGATCGAATAAATTCCCTTTTGATGAAATTAAATCCCACTCTACATACATCTTTATTGTTTGACTTACGTTGGATTACAGAGGTGAGATCAGTAAGGAAGGGCTTTTCGTGACTTTAAATTAACAGTGGACATGCTGACCTGCTGGTGTGTTTAGCATAAGGACGTCCTCTCTGATTTCATAGTCATGACCTTTAAGAGAAAGCTCAAAGCAGTTTACTCAAATTATTGGCTGCTATTCTGCAGCTGGAGCCAGTTTCCATTAACAGACAGTCACACATTTAAACACATGGACTGTAATATCCGGATGCTGTTTCTAAGGCTATACATTTACATGACAACAGTGTATTAAAAACAGAGTTTTCTTTGCGTTTTTAAAAGGTTTCAATTTTTTAGTTGAAAACAGTGTAATGTAAATGGCCTCTAAATCTGTGCACAAGCAAAGATGTATTTGGGCAGACAGGAGGAGATGTGCAGTTCTCTTTGGCACCAGCTATTCAGTATAGACTCTCAACATTCATCTTTTTAATTTTCACATGTTGTCTTTCCTTTGGAAAAATAAGTGTGCTTAACTGTATTGAATGTGCACCTGTAGTGTACTTCTGTAGTGTACAAATCTTAAAAATATAATAAAGAAAAATGTACTTGCAGATAATTTTAATGGAATAAAAGTCAATTAATTATACTTAAAAAGAGACACTTTCATAACACACTTAAGTAGACTTTTAAAATGTGCAATTTATAATAATGTCAAATTAAAGTTTCACTTTGAAGTACATTTTTAATAATTTTGTTTTAATAATCTTTTGTCTCACTTTAAAGAAGTACACTTACTAACATGCAGGGGTATTCAACGTTTTTCAGGGCAAGGACCCCTTTGGCAATAGGAGATGGAGCAGGGACACCCTGATTCAAAATGTGTCAAGCAGAGCTACATATTAAGCATATAGCCTTCAATATTAATATAAACTAACCATGATTGAGAATAAATTATATTATGTTAAGACGGTAGATCAGAACTTTGCATATTATTGTTGTTCCACATGCATCATTGTCTGTAATATATTACTTTTTATGGTTAAAATGGATATCTGTGCATCATAACAAACATGTTGAGATAAAAATTAATTATTCAAATTCATTAGTTGTTTGCAGTTGTTGTAAATTATTTTAATGGATTTGCATACATTTTAATTTTATTAGTCAGATAGACCTGAACCTGAACTTTAGCTACAAGTTTACTAAAACTTAACCTTTTAATTTTACTGTGAGATGGAGAAGTAAGAATCAAATCACTGAGTATCTGAAATTAGTGAGGGTTTTCTAATAAAGTGCAGATGTAATGTGTAAGCAACGGCTCCACCATAACAAGAATAGCAATGTACAGTGAGACATTTAAGATTATTTACAAGGCATTACGTTTACAAGTAATTGGAATGGAATTTAAACAAATATATATAGATGCACATTTTTTTCTAGTAATTTATTAGTCTGCATTTACGTTGTGCTAATTTTGCCATGCCATATTTTTGTCCCGTGTTAGTATCACTATGTCAATTGCAGCTTCAGAGTGAGTCACGCATTTATATGTAGATATCACTCTAATTATTGTGTCCTGTTTTTTGTGTCTAGTTTTGTAGTCATGTTACAGTTCTTTTGTCGAATATTTCTTTTCGGTGATTGTCTCCTCAGGTGTTCCTAGTTTACCCTGGTGTATTTAAGGCCTGGTTTCCCTCTGCTTCAGTTGTTGTCTTTGTTTAATAAGCTGTTACACTTCAGTTCCCTGTTGATTTCTGTTAGATTATCTTTTTCATTGTTAAAACTGTTTAATGCTGAATTTCTATTTGACTGTATCATAGCCTGTTATGTGTGTGCTATAAAGTACAGCATGATACAACAGAGATTCAGCTACTGATATGCTAACAGAACGAGACCAGTGTGATAAAACGATTCTCTTCAAAGAGTGGTATTAAAGACCATCAAAAAAGTGAACAAATTCAAGGCAGAATTTATGGTATGTGTACATAGCATATTCAAAGTAAACCAGTGAAGTCAAACGTATCAGTAAGAGGGAAAGGGAAACAGCTGATTTCAACACATCTCCAACATGCTTCCAATGAGAGCAGGAACGTGACACTGTGACAAACTCAACCTGACAGCCACTTACAGAGTTTCTTATCTTTTCAAGTCATGTTCTGGCTATGCTGATATTAGTAACACGTGACATAGTTTAGCAAAATTATTGCTAGTCAACACTCAACAATGGTTCACACTTTGGGGAATGCCATCATCATGACCGGTGTCTGAAGCATGTGTAAAAACCCTCCAAATCATTGGCCCACACAGCCCGTGACATCATTAGCGGAGTGCCCCGGAAGTATGCATCCCTGCGTCCCAATGTTCAGTGTTCATATTATCCATCCAAAATAGTATGTGAGAGTAGAATTAGTGTGTCCCAAAGCATAGTGTGTTGAAAAGAGTATGCCAAAGAAAAAAACCCCGGATGGTCTACTATTTCAGGTTGATTTTTGAAGTGTGGATCCGAGCACACTCTAATGGATAATATTACCCACAATCCATTGCGCTTTGACAAATCATTCGATTGAGAATCATAAATACGAATAAAAAGCGTTAAAAACTACAAACATGGTGGATGTGCGTGACCGACAGTTAAGTAGAGAAGGTATAGAAAAAGGTTACTAATACTAATAAGTTACTAATAATCAACATTTAACCTGGTAAAAAAATATTTATTTAATGTTATCTGTGTTATATTTCATCTTCAACAGCAATGTAAAGTTTTATGAACATCCGTTTGGTTTTTAACTTTTAAAGGGGTCATATGATGTTGCTAAAAAGAACATTATTTGGTGTAATGAAATGTGTTTATGCGGTTTAAGGTTCAAAAAACACATTATTTTCCACATACTGTACATTATTGTTTTTCCATTATTGTTCCGCCTTTCTGAAACACGTCGATTTTTACAAAGCTCATTGGTCTGAAAAGTGAGGTGTGCTCTGATTGGCCAGCTATCCTACAGTGAGCGGTGGCCGACTTGAGTGAGTGGCGGCGGCCGGCTAGAGTGAGGAACAGCCGGCAGATTCGACGAAGGAGCATCCGGCAGGCTTGCAGCAACCACATATGACGACCCCGGGCTGGACTCCGCTTCGTCCACGGTGAAAGCCGATCCGGCGATCCACAGCGCGAAATTGATGTATTTCCTCAGCGACCAGAACAGATCAGCTCCAGGCATGACGAAGCAGATATCGTCCTCTTTTGGAAGGCCAAATAAAGTAGTTTCGCTTTCACAACGAAATACACAGCGTCTTTATGACATGGCGGCCGCGGCAACAACAATACTACAGCGAGAATAAAAGTTACGCCTTCTTTCTTTGCGTGAACATTTGAGTGGCGTTATGCAAATCTTCCCACATAGTGAGGTAGACATGTGGGGGTGTGTTAGAACGAGCCGTTTTAGGTTGGCGTGGTTGACTCTTAACTTTTGTAAAGAATATCTCTTTGGATTTGAGACTTTATTCTTTGCAACTTTACAGATCTTCTTTATGCACCAAGAGCTTGTAACACTCCAGAGAGAAAGGAAAAATTTAAATCGCATCATATGACCCCTTTAAATGCATCATTATGCAGAAAATATGAGCAGAGTTCTCTGCATGAAGACCCGTGATCAACGCGCTACTTCTTTTCTCTCCGATATGGTAGCAAGTTAAATTAAATTAAATGCAGAGGATATAAACTGTGATAAGATGATTGACAGGCCAGTTTACACTGACAGGATGCGTGTAACTGTGCGACAGAGTGGTCCGTTAAAGATGCAATTGCATGACATGATAGTATGTCCCAAAGCTTGCGTACTCTTCTGCTACACACTCAAAAGTGTGTACTTTTTCTTCACCAAAAGCATACATACTTTAAGGGCGTAGTTTAAGTAGGCACATTGGCACACATCACATTTCATCAGCTTCTTTTGTCTCCAGGAGCCATTTGTTTGTGTACGTGTAGGAAACTCTGCAAAACGCTTCAGTTAGTGCATGCCTCCATTTGCATGAGTGTGTTCGCCTCTCTCGAGAGTCAAACAGGCTCAATGTGATGCATTCATGGCAGTTTCTATTCTCGCCTGATTCTTGAGGGAATCTAGTGTTTGAACAAAGTATGTCTGGCTGGGGAGCTAAATGCGCACTGTTGTGTGATGTGATTTATAAAATGAAATTTACACGCTGAGAAATGCCTTAAATGCTTGATTCTCTTTTGAGGAATTAAAATTGAGCACCTACCACCCGTGGTTTGGGTCTCGCAGCTCCCGAGGCAGCTAGGCAGACCAATCATGGGGATTATAGGCGGGGCATGGAAGGAATCTGACAGGAAGTGCTTTCCCTTTCAGGAGTTCCTTTCTTTCTGTTCTCTCTGGAGGGATAGTAGTCAGCATTTGCATGAGCATGTCTGGCTCTCAAGGGGATTATAGTGATGCTTTAACTAGGCACGCTTAGCTCTAAAGGGAGTTAAATATGTGTTATTTGATGTGGTCACAATAATCGGTTCCACCCAGGCTTGACTCTCTCGTGAGGGATGAGAGTTGAGCTCCTACACTGGTTTGGTTTGGTTCCCTCGGCCGCCATTGTGGTGAGGTCCTGCTCCGAGCATGGGGGTTGTAGGCGGGCACGGGAGGAGTGCAAAGTTTCCTTTTTGAGCTCCTCTTGTTGCATCTCCTAAGTGGAAGTCTGTCAAAGATGTACTTGTTTGAGAACGGTTTCCTTTGACGGCTATCCCTTTTCATGAAGACTGTAGCAAGATGCCCCTCCCCAGTGATTTGAGGTTTTAAGTAGGGTTCCTTGTTCTTTTCTTAGCAGCTTCTCAGGTTGGGCTGCCTCCAGTGTATTTTCGATGGCCCACGTGCAACATTTTCAAAGTTGATAACTGTCTGAGAACAGTTCCCTTTGAATAGCTGCCCGGTGGAGCGAGATGTCCCTCACGAAAATATTTGGATATTGAATCAGGGTTCCTTAGTTAATGAACAATTGTGTTCCTTAGGGTTTCCTAGTTAATGTTACATGTAACATGAACAAACAATGGACAATACATTTATTACAGTATTTATTCATCTTTGTTAATGTTAGTTAATGAAAATACAGTTGTTCATTGTTAGTTCATGTTAAATCACAGTGCATTAACTAATGTTAACAAGCACAACTTTTGATTTGAATAATGCATTAGTAAATAATGAAGTTAACATTAACTAAGATTAATAAATGCTGTAGAAGAATTGTTCATGCTAAGTTCATGTTAACTAAAGTAGTTAATTAATGTTAACTATTGAAGCTTATTTTAAAAAGTGTTACCAATGTTTTTATAGATAGGGGAAAATTATAACCTGATCAACGTTTCTCAAAATATTCAGCCGTTAGCTTAGCAACAAGCTAATTCATCCTGGTTTAACTGGTTTCACAGCCTAAATATTCATTTTTCCGACACTGTTCAGCCTCAAATTGTTTAGCTGTTTTTTCGTTGGGTTGTGAAATTGAGTCGTTTTTGTTTATTTGCTTGCTCCGAATATGAGGAAAACCACTGGAGTCCAGATGCTGTCCCCCCAATGGCTATATCAATGTGAACTTAAATTACAAACCATGTATGATTTATTCTATCTAATTGGGATGTCCCTTCTGGGTTTGACCCATGTCTGAGTTGCAAAACTAACTGCTTAGACTCCAGAAATCCAAAAACACTATGATAACCCATCAGTTTACCCCAAGAGGCTCAGGATAGCAACTTTCAGTATGATAGAAAATAAATGTTCCCATTGAATATTTTATTGCTGAATCACTTTTATTAAATCAAGAAATAACAGGTCCCATGGACCAATTTATTGGCCTGCCATCTCATATGTGACTGATAAACTGGGTGCCATTTGCAAGATGTTTATATTTGGAAAGATTGACCACAGAGCTTTTTATAATGGTTGGAGGATACAGTCTTGTAAAGTTGTCAGGTTTTATGTCTTCTGCTTGCCAATTTTAACAGAATGAAATTGTCTGTTGCAACACCGTCTTAATTTGTGTGTACTTGAACGACAGTGTTATACAATGTGGTGATGGGCTAGGTTTCCTTCAGATCACAATCCTGCTCTCAGCAGGCTACAGGAAATAAATTAGCACTATTCGGCGGATATTTCCTTATGGGAGTGTATCTTATTGGGACATTTATTTCTGAACAGGGAGCTTGTGGAAAGAAAGGCTGTCACTTAAGGCTCATAAATGGAGGAAAGGTCTTACACTGTTTTGATTTCCACAGGATCCCTCAAGGTGTCTTGGGTGGACGAGATGCGGCAGAGAGGGTTAGCCAGGCGAATACTCACAAAGACCTTCTCCAGTGTCATCCATTAATAACTACAATATGGCCCTCGAGTGAGAATTAACTGTGTGTGTGTTTGTGGTACGTGAGTGGGTGAGGGTGCTTTGCCATTATCTGAAGCACATTCATTACAGACAGATAAGGTTAAGTACCTTTAATGCTTGTGTCCATGAACCTACAGGCTGTCTCACTTAAATGTCACTGAAGACGTCTACATAACGTTTGAAGAACAGAGAAAGCCACCCACATGATGATGCATTTTGTTTGTACTTCATACCATGTGATACATGACATTTTAAAAAGCGCAAATGCCTCAATGAAAAACTACAAACAGCAATTAGAAGAATCCAGCAGGGTATACGCTACTGTAAAGAAGTAGATGAAATGGTCTTTGTCACAATTGTTCATCATCTTAAAAAATGGACTCTTTAATACCTGATTGGACTTGAGTAGACTTTTAACTTTCACCTATAGGCTAATACTGCATAGACAATTGTTTGTGCCCCAAACCAGGACACAAAATTAACACCTACCAAGCGCCAAATGCAGGCAAATTATCTGTTTGGCAACCCACTAAAATGGGTAATAATTTAATTGTCAATCATTTAAAAACGTGTGCTGTGGCATGAATAGACCCTGTCAGTAACATCAATTACAGCAGAAGAAAGCAACTTTGTATTTTTTTTTTTTTTCTTTTTTAATAAGAACATCTCTAATATCTTAATAAATTAGCCAGTAAGAAATCTGGCTGGCTGGCAATGGCATCAATTCACTAAAAGCCAAGTTATGGCGAACTCTGAGTACATCATCAAATCTTACTCCCTCAATGACAAGTGTGTGATGCATCCAAAGATGAATCATATTTAGCTTTGATCATAACTAATCAAATCGCACTGTTATAAGAATGAAGGACTTTTCGAGGAATTTCCAGTACTTCAAACTACTTTTTCCAGCATTCAAAGCTCAAAAGTCTGAATAATAATTTAAATTTTATTTTTACTGTAATGACCAAAAAAAATTGTTCATCCTTCAAAGATTGTCCCCAGTTGTAAAACTAAAATACGATGTAGGAAAACTAACTTTTATTTAAAAAAAAAAAAAAAGACATGAAATTACTATTATAACCAGTAGATGACTGCAGAGGAGCACGTATTGGCTCATTAGCTATTTCCACTCCAACATTTTGCTTTTAAATTTATTTTATAGAGATTATCAAATCACTATTATAACACTAAAAAATCTATTTTTGGCACTTTTTCTACTGAAGTGTGAGGTACTTATTTGTAAGAAAGGTCACAATATCTCATGAAAAACAACTTTTCTTTAAACTGCGAATGAAATTACACAGTGAGTAAAGAACGCTTCCTTTATAATCACTAAAGCTGTGAACGAGCCCTTTCCAAACACAATTCTCCCTTATAGAAGAATGATCATCCAAAACTAGATGTGAATGAGGTTTCTCTTTCAGAAACCCTGTTCAACTTCTGTTAAGATCTATCGTTCCGTGTTTTAAGCTTCTCGCAACCATCTGCCTTGATAGCAGCGATATTAAAATGTTCTTAATTATCGGAAGTTACATGCTTTATTTTCAAGCAATGGAAATGTCTTGAGGGTGGAGTAAATAAGATCAAAATAAAACATTTAAAATCATTCAAATGTATTGTGTAACTTTAGCAATATTTAATTAAAGGGGTCATATGATCCTTTCTCTTTGGAGTGTTACAAGCTCTTGGTGCATAAAGAAGATCTGTAAAGTTGCAAAGACTAAAGTCTCAAATCCAAAGAGATATTCTTTATAAAAGTTAAGAGTCAGCCACGCCAACCTAAAACTGGTCGTTCTAACACGCTTCACATGTCTACGTCACGCTGTGGGAAGATTTGCATAACGCCGCCCAAATGTTCACACAAAGAAAGAAGGCATAACTTTTATTCTCGCTGTAGTATTGTTGCCGCCGCCATGTCGTGAAGGCGATGTGTGCTTCGTTGTGAAAGCGAAACTACTTTGTTTGGTCTTCCAAAAGAGGACGATATCTGCTTCGTCATGCCTGGAGCTGATCCGTGCTGGTCGCTGAGGAAATACATCAACTTTGCGCTGTGGATCGCCGGATCGGCTTTCACCGTGGACGAAGCGGAGTCCGGCCCGGGGTCGTCACATGTGGTTGCCGCAAGCCCTCCGGACGGTCCTTTGTCAAAACCGCCATCCGCGCTGTTCTCAAGCCCGCCGCCTCTGCTCACTCTAGCCCTCCGGCCATTCCTCACTCTAAGCCTCCGGCCTCCGCTCACTCAAGGCCGCCGTGTGTGACGCTGTGTTTCGTTGTGAAAGTGAAACTACTTTGTTTGTCCTTCCAAAAGAGGACGATATCCGCTTCGTCATGCCTGGAGCTGATCCGTGCTTTTGTCATTTCTCCGATCACAAATGCAGACATGGTTTTATGTTTACGCGGCGCGATGCAACGCAATGCGTAAAAAGACAGTATAAATCATTATAATCCATAATTATGTCCCCACTGAATGCAACAAATGCCTCGTTTATAATGGGTTTTCATGTTTTTGAATCATCGCTCCGGCCGGACAGGGCATCATCACAGTATGGTTGGGGCATAACATTTCCGTCACACGTACGATAGGTATTCGGCCAATCACGGCCAATCACAACGCACTGGATAGCTGGCCAATCACAGCATACCTTGCTTTTCAGACCGATGAGCTTTGTAAAAATCGACGCGTTTCAGAAAGGCGGGGCATAGAGGAGAAACAATGTACAGTATGTGGAAAATGTGTTTTTTGAACCTTAAACCGCATAAACAAACAATTTCATTACACCAAATACACAAAATAATGTTCTTTTTAGCAACATCATATGACCCCTTAAAAACCAACCGAGAGTATCTACTAATGTAATGACCTTTGGATGAATATTCAAGCATGCATATTGGATGAATATTAAAATCAGAACTTATGGCGTAATGGATTCTACATGTTGAAATGCATTGTGCAATGGATGTGAGTGTTAGTTGCAATTCCCTTTTGCAGTGAATTTTCAGAGTTGTGACCATGGATGCCAAATTTGTTCCTCTTGATCAAATGGTAAGGCCTGATCTGTCTCTCATCTTTCAGTGATTTTGATACCTTTTAAAAGGCTAATATTGCTGTTTTACTTTGCAGTACAGTTTGGTGGTGGAGGTGAGAATTTGTTCCAGACCAAGTCTTTGGATAGATACAACACTGGTTTTTATATATATATTTATTTTTTCCCCTCCACTTTAGGTTTTCGGTTTCCTGTGTCTCTGCTCAAGCAGGATCCCTGTGTGGCCTCAGCATTGTAGATCAGAGTGTCCTGATCTTGGAGTCAAGAAGACATCTGAGGGCTGAAGCGGTATTCGTGTGCCACTGATGAGATTTCCTTTTTGAACTTATCGGGATTAGAATCCACTGCTGACATGCATAGTAGGAAAAACTTGTTTCTCTTGTGTAATGTTAAATTAGTTTCTTATCTTGACTAGAGTGCCATGATTATATCTATCCATTCTGCGTAATGGTGTTTGTGGGTTTGCATTGGATACTCTTTTCCAAAGACCCTCTGTCCCTTTAAATTATTGTATCGTTACGAATACAAGACTACCCTGATTAAAAGACACCCCCCTCCCCACACCTTTTTAAGATGTACCTTTTGGGAAAAGGCTTTTTGAAGACCAAATGTTGTCTTGATGGTTTTCTTACATGTAAAACCTTTTATTTAAACCTTATTTATAAAGTGATGCACAGCGCCTCCAACGTGTGTGCAACTGAAGAGTCTGCACAGTATAATGGCTGACAGAAGAATGTCTTTTTCTGAGGTGAGACTTCTGTTCTAAAGTTAGAATGACACTGATGTACATCTTGACAACACATTATCTGACCGCAGATATTGAATCAGGACAGCACGTTTTTCTCTGGCATTAAGATGGGTCAACAACATGCATGCAGCTTTCAAAAAAGTCTTGCATCAGAAAAACAATGTTTGTTTCTTTGACTGTACACTCCGCAATCCATACAAAACAGTCTTGTGACCCACTGGTTGAGAAACACTGGGTACTGATGGCATAACAGGGTAGCGCAATAAACTGTAGTGGGTCGCTTTAGTCCTGGGGGGTACACTCGTTTTGCACTCATTTGGTGACACCTATTGTTTCAGGTATATTATTGCTATGTGAAAGTCTAGACTGTGAATATAAGACGACCCCAGTTTTTTCAGATGCTTTTAAGAAAAAATTATTGTATTAGGTAGTGAAGGGCATAAATACATGAAAATGTATTTAAAATAAAAACACAAAATACCATGGAAAAATGTTTTTAAATACACATACAGTATTTTGAAAATATACAAAATGTGAAATTGGCCATCCAGTGTAGCTATCGGCTGAAATCGATCTGAATGCTAAATAAATAACATTTACAGGTGTATGAACATTTTACATTCATTTAGATAGCATTTAACACTATTTGCTCCTTTTTTTTCCTTTTTTTTTTAAGTGAAAAATCAAAAGCTGAAGGTTTTTTTTGTGGTGTACCATCCATCAGTGTTTTCACAAATGCACACAATCACTACACTAAAGTGATGGTGACACACGGTGAACCTAATTCTTTTGTCTCTACATAAGCAAACATACATTTGCATAGACAGGCTAACGCAATTACCTGATTTTGGAAATGCGACTATTTTTTTTATTAAGCACCAAGTTTGCACAAAAATTTTAAATGCTTACATTTGCAAAATGAACCTGCAATAGCAGAAATCAAGTAATAGTTTGTTTAATACAAACATATATTCAGCATGGCACCGCAAATGGCAGCAAGGACGCTGAGCTCCGCAATTCTTCTATTGTTTTTGTTTGTTTGTTCTGTGTTTTGTCATTCTTCTTCTATAAGTTTTACCAGAGACGAACTCCTTAACATTAAGCAGCACATCCCGGACAACATTTTTCCGGTTTTTGATTATTCGGACGTTTTGTTGGACATTCTAGTCGGAGGTACAGCGGTGTTGTTCAAACGCGCGTGCAGACGTAGAAGAGGGAAACGCGCCGGCGCCCTGGTGAAGCTCCGCGCGCGTGGCTTTCGGACTGTGCTCCCAAGCATTCATCTCGCGAATGTCCGTTCCCTTCCTAACAAAACGGATGAACTTCTTCTCCTCACCCGCACCAACAAGGACTTTTCAAACTCTGCTGCACTGGGCTTCAGTGAAACCTGGCTGAGTGAAGCCATTCCGGACAACGCGCTTCATCTGCCGGGCTACCAGCTGTTCAGAGCGGATCGCATCGCAGAGTTAACGGGGAAAACCAGAGGTGGTGGATTGTGTTTCGACATCAACGAAAGTTGGTGTTCAGATGTAACAACGCTGAAAAAGGTATGCTGTCCTAATTTAGAGGCACTCATCATAAACTGTAAACCGTGCGGGAGTTTTCCTCTTTCATTCTTGTGAATGTGTACGTGCCTCCGGACGCGTGCGTGAGCGCCGCGATGCAATAGCTGGCCAAACAAATAACTGAAATGGAGCAAGGGTACCCAGACTCTATTTTAATCACTTTAAAAAATCAAATCTCTCCCGTGAACTGCCAAAATACAAGCAGCACATTACGTGTCCCACCAGAGACAGCACTATTTTGGATCACTGTTACACAGCAATAAAGAATGCATATCACTCTGTCCCACGAGCAGCTTTGGGGCTCTCTGATCACTGTTTAGTTCATCTAATACCGACCTACAGGCAGAAACTGAAATCAGCTAAACCTGTATTAAGGACTGTAAAAAGATGGACTAATGAAGCAGAGCAGGATTTACAAGCTTGTTTCGACCTCACTGATTGGAGTGTCTTTGAAGCTGCAGCCACCGATCTGGACGAGCTCACAGAGACTGTAACTTCATATATCAGTTTCTGTGAAGATATGTGCATTCCTACCAGGACATTCTTATCATTTAATAATGATAAACCGTGGTTTACTGGAAAACTCAAACAGCTTCGTCACGCCAAAGAGGATGCTTACAGAAGTGGGGATAAAATCTTGTATAACCAGGCCAGGAACAGACTAACAAAGGAGATCAGAGTGGCTAAAAAAAACTACTCAGAAAAGCTGAGAAAAGTGTGTGTAAACATACTTGGTAATAAAGCTCTTCTGATTCTGATTCTGATTATTTAAGTTGCTTGCACGGCACAGTCAGCTGTTTGCATGTTTTGGTGGTTGAAACAGGGGAGTGGCTGTTACAAAGCAGAGGATGTCTCATTGGGTGACTGATGCTATCCCTGCTGCCCATGAGGCATGCGCACTCATTCCAGTAGAGCAGTGATCCTCAAATCTGGCTCGCGAGATCCACTTTCCTGCAGAGTTTAACTCCAACCCTATAATCAAACAAACTGTGATTTCTAATGATCCTGAAGACATTGATTAGCAAACTCAGGTGTGTTTGATTAGGGTAGAGCTAAACTCTGCAGGAAAGTGGATCTCGCGAGCCAGATTTGAGGATCACTGCAGTAGAGGAATGGCTTTGTTTAGAGGGTCTTCCTTGGAGGGTATTTGTGTAGCAACAGGGTGGTTCTCTCTGCATACCTTTATCAAGTTTTATGGTTTGAAGGTGGGGAAGGCACCTGGCGCCCAGGTCTTGACTGTTTGAGCTACATGATTTTCTCTGTCTCCCAGACAATTCTGCAATATAGTCGAAGGCGCTATGGTATACCATTCCCTTAGCATCTTACGCAGCGTTGAGTGACCCTATGAAAGGGAACGTCTCAGATACATATCAGAATCAGAATCAGAATCAGAATGAATTTTTATTGCCAGGTATGTTTACACATACAAGGAATTTGTTTTCATGACAGAAGCTCCACAGTTCCACAGTGTGACAGTGACAGAACAAAAACACAGATAATAAAAAATAGAAAAATAGAACAAGTAACTAAGGAATAAAAATATAAAAATAGACAATTGTATGTAGAGGTATATAACAATAGACAGTTGTATGTACAGGTATATTATGTGCAAATTGAAATGTAGACTGAGTGTGTGTGTATGTAACCTTGGTTCCCTGAATCGAGAACGATATGCTGTGTAGCTGGTCGTTCTCCTACTTTGCATCTATGCTTCCTTCGTACTGAAAAATCTGAAGTGATTGGCGTGAGCATAAGAAGTATACGTGATGTATTCCTAAGAGGCGGTGCTAGCGCCATTGGTCAATTAATTGGCGTGATGGTATAGGGCTTCAGACAATCGTCACACCAGAGGTGTTTCCCGTCGTATATATCACACAGCATCGTGTTCCCTATTCAAGGTTACATACGTAACCGAGACGTTATCTCCAAACTTCTGTATTAGCCAAAATAATATTTGAAAGTAAACCCTTAATTATTTTAGAACTATTCCTTGTTCAATTTTATTTTCATAAATGGAACATTTCAAAGAAAATACCTTTTTTATGTTCAAGAAAGATAAAAGAAAAAAAATGTAACTCGTAAGTTGCTTCTATGTGTAGCATTTTTATTGTATTGTAATCCTCTTAGAATATTTAGTTTATTGTTTACATGCTCATGTTTTTATGCTCTTTTATGCTGAATACTATGCTCTTTTTTTGGGGGGGGGGGGGGGGTAAATAAAAGTTTCACAAAATAAGAAATAACAAAAGCAGTCAAAGTCTTGAAAATGTATAATTTAACTTACAATCTGCATAGGAGTGGAAAAATATGTTCAAATACTCAGTTTAATGTCAAAGAACTTTATATAAACACAAGTTTATAAATAAATAAGCTGTCACAAAATTTGTAATTTTCTGTCGCTATATGGATGTAGTGAAACACCCACAGATGTAGCAGAAAATTTCTGGTTCACATTTTCATGTTCTTCTGTCGAATTACTGGCCATAATTCTAACCTTGAAATCAGGATTAGGCATAAAATAACATCTTTAGAATCATTCAGACATTTGAAAATGTCCAGATAGTTAAATAAAGAGCTGTAATCTGGTTTAGAGGAAGACAGGAATCATGTCTTAGTGGCAGTTTTTCACAAGACTTCTTCAGCTTACAAATGGTTATCAAAAAAAAAAAAAAAGCTACAAAATGAGAAACATGCACATCATATTTTGTGACAAAGTGTAACTTCCTCAAGCAAAACAGGCATTATTTTAGAATCAGGCATTATTTTATTATTCAATTTTTCTTTTTTTCTTATTATATTAGTTTTATATTACATCCCTACTGTGTTATTCCTATGTATGTCTACACTATCATGTATGTCTGCACTATGTTTGTACTTTCTTCTACACTGGAAGCTCCTGTCGTCAAGTCAAATTCCTTGTGTGTGTAAACATACTTGGTAATAAAGCTCTTCTGATTCTGAAAGCTCTGATCCAGCCATATTTTTAAATCTCTCAGGCAATTAAGTAATGACAGAAATGAAGCTTTGTCATTTGTTTTGACAGGCAAATAAATTTGTACATTATCCGCATAACAGTGGAAGGAGATATTGTCCGTTCTAAAAATATACCCCAAGGGCAGCATATACAAAGAAAACAACATAGGTCGCGAGATCCACTTTCCTGCAGAGTTTAACTCCAACCCTATAATCAAACAAACTGTGATTTCTAATGATCCTGAAGACATTGATTAGCAAACTCAGGTGTGTTTGATTAGGGTAGAGCTAAACTCTGCAGGAAAGTGGATCTCGCGAGCCAGATTTGAGGATCACTGCAGTAGAGGAATGGCTTTGTTTAGAGGGTCTTCCTTGGAGGGTATTTGTGTAGCAACAGGGTGGTTCTCTCTGCATACCTTTATCAAGTTTTATGGTTTGAAGGTGGGGAAGGCACCTGGCGCCCAGGTCTTGACTGTTTGAGCTACATGATTTTCTCTGTCTCCCAGACAATTCTGCAATATAGTCGAAGGCGCTATGGTATACCATTCCCTTAGCATCTTACGCAGCGTTGAGTGACCCTATGAAAGGGAACGTCTCAGATACATATCAGAATCAGAATCAGAATCAGAATGAATTTTTATTGCCAGGTATGTTTACACATACAAGGAATTTGTTTTCATGACAGAAGCTCCACAGTGTAACAGAATGACAGTGACAGAACAAAAACACAGATAATAAAAAATAGAAAAATAGAACAAGTAACTAAGGAATAAAAATATACAAATCGACAATTGTATGTAGAGGTATATAACAATAGACAGTTGTATGTACAGGTATATTATGTGCAAATTGAAATGTAGACTGAGTGTGTGTGTATGTAACCTTGGTTCCCTGAATCGAGAACGATATGCTGTGTAGCTGGTCGTTCTCCTACTTTGCATCTATGCTTCCTTCGTACTGAAAAATCTGAAGTGATTGGCGTGAGCATAAGAAGTATACGTGATGTATTCCTAAGAGGCGGTGCTAGCGCCATTGGTCAATTAATTGGCGTGATGGTATAGGGCTTCAGACAATCGTCACACCAGAGGTGTTTCCCGTCGTATATATCACACAGCATCGTGTTCCCTATTCAAGGTTACATACGTAACCGAGACGTTATCTCCAAACTTCTGTATTAGCCAAAATAATATTTGAAAGTAAACCCTTAATTATTTTAGAACTATTCCTTGTTCAATTTTATTTTCATAAATGGAACATTTCAAAGAAAATACCTTTTTTATGTTCAAGAAAGATAAAAGAAAAAAAATGTAACTCGTAAGTTGCTTCTATGTGTAGCATTTTTATTGTATTGTAATCCTCTTAGAATATTTAGTTTATTGTTTACATGCTCATGTTTTTATGCTCTTTTATGCTGAATACTATGCTCTTTTTTGGGGGGGGGGGGGGGGGGGG